>NC_079883.1:9266117-9390002 GCF_029227915.1 Hydractinia symbiolongicarpus | reverse complement strand
GGCAGGCTTCTTTGCTGCTTTCTTTGGCGTGCTCTTCTTTGCTGGCTTCTTTTTTGGTGTACTTTTCTTTGCAGTAGGCTTCTTTGCCGTTGGCTTTTTGCTGCGGCCTTTTTCTTAGGTTTTTCTTTTTTTACCTGACCTAGCTTGAATGATCCAGAAGCACCAGTGCCTTTAGTTTGAATCAAATCGCCTGATGTTACTCCTCGTTTAAGAGCCATTTTCAGATGATGATCTGAGTTTTCAGCAACTTTGTAATTTGCATGAATATATTTTGTAATAGCTTGGCGAGATGAACCACCGCGTTCCTTTAGGGTAGCGATAGCAGCCTTGATCATGTCCACATATTTAGGGTGATCAGCTGTCTTCTTTGCAGCAGGTTTCTTCTTGGGTGCGATTTTCTTTGGAGAAGCTGCTTCACTCATTTTTAATGTTTTCTTACAACAATCCAACGATAAACGATGCTTGTTATCACAGTAGAAGTATACTAAACATTACCGTGTAAATGAGATATAATTTAAGACGGTGCGAAGTATGCGGACGTAAAAGTACCACTCCCGGGAATTGATTTGGCGCGAAAACAGAAATGTGTGTTTCTGTACATCGTATAATGTCCGTTTTGGGTGCCGCGACTATGCGAAAGCATGTTAATTTTTATTTGTAGCACGACGCAATAGTCTGAAAGAGAAGCTGCTGGAGTTTGAGGTCTTCAGCATTACATCTACTCTGTTAATTTGGGCTTCTTCCGCGCCCGTGTTAGGATTTTCATAAAGCGTTCTTTGGTTTGCGTTGCGTATGTCGGCCTACATCATCGACACGGCCTGTTTCCGGCTATTAGGAGCAATTCATATATTGGGCACTGCGTTTCGACTTTTTTATTAGACCACAGTAAAAAAATTCACTCACAGAAGTCCCTTTCTTTCATGGCTACAAACACGAAGAATTCTGTCGTAAGTAAAACGAATGCGCAAGCCAAAATAACGATGGGGCGAAGTCATAAGCATGGCCCTGTGGCCCAATGGATAAGGCATCTGACTACGAATCAGGGGATTCCAGGTTCGACTCCTGGCAGGGTCGCACTGTCGCATTTCGGCTGCATGGTCTACTGTGTAACGCGCGCGCACGTTCTGGCGTAATGCGTTGATAAACGGAATGTACGCAGTCATATTGGAAAGTAATATCACGCACTTAGTATCGTCGCCTTTGTTAGCATTCATGTAAGTTACCATCCACTCGCTACAGTCGCTCTCCATCCTACGGCTAAATCAACAGCCGTGATTTTTACTATGTCGCCGTCCATCCGTACGCGGTGACAGTTGTAAGCTTTACAGTAACGTGACATGCTCCACAAGCAGTTACGGTGTGTGGACGATGCCTATCATGGCAACGCTTGTTCTTTATCGCTTCTCGGCCTAATGGCTAAGATCAAGTGTAGTATCTGTTCTTATCAGTTTAATATCTGGTAGGCCATTCTCTGAATGGTCAGTATATTAATCTGATTTTTGGCCTTGGGTCATGGAGGTGGATTCATTCACGCCGTGACCACGGGTTGCCTTGGTGTTGCACTATTACCGATGGCGGCCCACATAAGCAATAAAAGAATAATAGCAGTCCTCTTTCCGACGGCACTCTGCATAGTCTACGGCGGGAACAAAACGCGTACACTGGGGGAGAATACAGCCTATGCCCCGCGACACGGCAGTTTATAACACACTCAAGCCACAAGCATTAACAAACTTTGAAGGGTACCCTCATGCTACGGTGCAGTTCCAACTCATACTTACCTGACGGGGAAGTAAAGACTGATCAATGAGGGTTTTCTTCCAGAGTGAGGCTCTTGCATTGCACTACGCTTGGGCTGACCTCTGCGATTACTGCAAACGTCAGTAACTCGACCGTACAATTTCTGGTAGTGGGGGCCTGCGTCCGCGCTCGCCCCCTCCTTAAGTCAAAATGAATGAGCTTAGAAAAGTTGCGCGGCCAAATGTCGGTGGTGACTTAAACGCTAAGGTAAAACCTCGCTTGGCTGTTACGAAACGTGATTGCGATATAAGTCCTCGGAAGGCGGCGGAATTTTATTTTATTTGCCATTCCGTCAGGGTTATTGGATGATCGGCAATAGATCGAGTTTGTATGCATTTGAAAGCTCTTTTTTCTCGTACTATCACCTGAAAATGTCGTAGGAAAATGTCATAGGAAACACTTTCAACAACCGCCACGTTCCTTAATTGTTATAACAAGAAATATATCACAGCACCATTGAAATGAAAAGGCAACAAATGAAAATGAAAAGCCTACGACACCGGGAGTTCCCAGGCGGTCCCCCATCCAAGTACTATCCCGGCCCGACGATGCTTAACTTCCGTGATCAGACGAGAACGGGTGTGTTCATCGTGGTATGGCCGTAGACATTAGTAGGGGCAAATACGTGCAATTTATTTTGACGTTGTGATCAAATTTTTTTATTTAATTTCTTTGAGTTACTTAGGACAAGGCGTATGCATGGATTATCTATTAGACTTTAAGGTTATAGTTTTGTGAAAAAAACAATGTTTTTTTAAAGATGTGTGGCTATAAAAATAGCCGTTGTTTTCTGAGTGTAGCGGTTTACTTCTTCTGTCCTTTGTCGTTCTTCTTTGGGAGTAAGACAGCTTGAATGTTTGGCAAAACACCACCAGCTGCAATGGTTACACCGCTCAAAAGTTTGTTTAATTCTTCATCATTACGAACAGCCAATTGTAAATGTCTTGGAATAATCCTAGCTTTTTTGTTGTCTCTTGCTGCGTTACCAGCCAACTCCAATATCTCAGCAGATAAATATTCCAAGACGGCTGCTAAGTAAACTGGTGCTCCAGATCCAATTCGGTTAGCATAGTGCCCTCTACGAAGGAATCTATGCACTCTACCGACTGGAAATTGAAGTCCAGCTCTTGAGGATCTTGTCTTGGCTTTAGCCTTAGCTTTTCCACCTTTTCCACGTCCAGACATAACTGCGATTTGATTTGTAAGTTAATACAAAAACGTACGAATATTTAACGTAAGTGTTAACGAAATAAACTTTACTCGTTTTTTCATCATAAAAATAGGATCGAAATCATGTTTTTTTAACCAATCATAATTAAGTATTAAACAAAAGATTTTTTTTTTAACCAATTAAATTGCGTATCGGCGTTTTCGGATCGAATTCGATCCGATTTTTTTACTTATAAACAAAAAGTTTTGACTTGCAGTTTAATGCTTATTTACAAGTTAAGTAGCAAAAATTTTTAACCATGTCTGACGCAGCAGCTAAAGGAGGAAAACAGGCACCTAAAGTAGCCAAGAAAGGTGAAAAAAGAGCCGGCAAAAAAGGAGGAAAGATTGGTGGAACTGGTGAAAAGAAACGCAAGAGAAAGAGAAAGGAAAGTTATGCTATTTACATCTACAATGTTTTGAAACAAGTTCACCCAGATGTCGGAGTTTCAAGCAAAGCTATGAGCATCATGAACTCATTTGTCAACGACATCTTTGAGCGCATTGCTTCCGAAGCTTCGCGTTTGGCTCTTCAAAACAAAAAGTCGACCATCTCTTCTCGTGAAATTCAAACCGCAGTACGTCTTCTCTTGCCTGGAGAACTTGCAAAACACGCAGTCAGTGAAGGAACAAAAGCCGTCACAAAATACACAAGCAGCAAGTAAACCAACGTCTACCAAACACAAACGGTCTTTTTTAAGACCACACATCTTTAAAAAAACATTTACTTGGCGTCACTACAAGTTAACCGAAGTTAATAAAACTTCTAAATAATGTGCTTAAGAACACTAGCCTACATTTAAAATACTTCCCCATGTGTGTGTGTGGATTAGCTTCACTTTTCATACGTATTATTAGCTGTACTTGCAGAAAAGACAAGTACATTGATCCATGTTATTGCTTACATTTAACTTAACCCAGCTTTTCACGGAAACACTCCCAGGCAAATTAACCCTACAAAGTATTTCTAAATTTTTTTTGTGTCATATATGACATAGTATCGTATAGCAATAAATGTAACTGTGACAAGACTTTACACATTGTGTAATTTGGAAGCGTGCACAAAGTAATGTTTTAAAAGATTTGTGGCTATAAAAATAGCCGTTTTTGTTGAGCAATGACAACGCTTAACCTCCGAATCCGTAAAGAGTTCTTCCTTGACGTTTTAAGGCATAAACAACATCCATAGCGGTAACGGTCTTGCGTTTAGCGTGCTCTGTGTAGGTTACAGCATCACGAATAACATTCTCTAAGAAAACCTTCAGTACACCTCTGGTTTCCTCATAGATAAGGCCAGAGATACGTTTGACACCACCTCGTCGAGCAAGACGTCGAATAGCAGGTTTTGTGATTCCCTGAATGTTATCACGAAGAATTTTTCGGTGACGTTTAGCACCTCCTTTTCCCAATCCTTTACCTCCTTTTCCGCGTCCAGACATATTGATATAGTTGCGTACAGAACGAGTACAAAAACAACGTTTGAGTTAACAGAATTCAGACAGCTTTAAAAAGAGGCCATAAAATTACCTACTGCTCGTGGAAACACCCTAATTAACCAATAGAGTTGCGTCATTACAAAATGTTCCGAACATTTTGTACATTTTTTTAAGTAAAACTGTAGTTTTTTTAAAAATTCGTGGTCTTAATGTTTCAGTAAGGCAATAAATTTGGCATCGTTGGAATTCGCCAAACCTTCTGCTACTTACTAAAAAAAAAAAAAGTCAAAAGCTTTTGTGTATCAGAAGATACAGCCGTTTTCCCGTAGCCAAAAAACACAGATTTTATAAAAATGTTAAAGTAATGAGCGTAATGTCATTATGCAGCCAATCAGAAATTACTTTCTTAGCACCAATCAAATGGTTTGTTTTGAACCTTAGCTGTCAATCAATATGAGAAATAAAACTTTGGCGCGATAGTGCATTTTAGACCGTCTTGTGTATCCGTACTACATCGACTTCTTAAAATATGGCTCGTACAAAGCAAACTGCACGTAAATCTACTGGAGGAAAGGCTCCACGAAAACAACTCGCCACTAAAGCTGCGAGGAAAAGCGCACCAGCTACTGGAGGAGTGAAAAAACCACATCGTTACAGACCTGGTACAGTTGCTCTCAGAGAAATCAGAAGATACCAGAAGTCAACCGAGCTCTTGATCCGCAAGTTGCCTTTCCAGCGTCTTGTGCGAGAAATTGCTCAGGACTTCAAAACAGATCTGCGATTCCAGAGCACAGCCGTTATGGCTCTGCAAGAGGCTTCTGAAGCGTACCTTGTTGGCTTGTTCGAGGATACTAACTTGTGTGCCATTCACGCAAAACGAGTTACAATCATGCCTAAAGACATCCAGTTGGCAAGAAGAATTCGTGGGGAACGTGCCTAAGCATCTTACCAAACAAAAAACGGCTATTTTTATAGCCACACATCCATAAAAAATATTACGGCTAGCTTTTTATATCAAACTTTGTTCTGCTTTCTGTTTAAATTTTATGCTACATAAAAATTTTATGCTACATAAAGTTTGACAATGTTAAAAATATGAAGGGCAAGAAAAGTAAAAGCAAGAAAATAAGAAATTTAAAAACGAAAATACTTAAACTTAGGGAATCTAATCTTAAAATTACTCTTTTTTAACTGTTTAAGTGACTTAAACAAGTTTAACTTTGTACCAAGATAATGTTTTTTTGTAAATGTGTGGCTATAAAAATAGCCGTTTGTTAATGTAATAGCCAGATACACACAAATTATTTTTTTGCGGTCTTCTTTGCTGCCTTTTTGGGAGTCTTTTTGACCTTCTTTGCTGCAGGTTTTTTAGCAACAGGCTTCTTTGTGGGTTTCTTAGCTGCTGGTTTCTTAGCCGAGGCTTTCTTTGTGGCAGGCTTCTTTGCTGCTTTCTTTGGCGTGCTCTTCTTTGCTGGCTTCTTTTTTGGTGTACTTTTCTTTGCAGTAGGCTTCTTTGCCGTTGGCTTTTTTGCTGCGGCCTTTTTCTTAGGTTTTTCTTTTTTTACCTGACCTAGCTTGAATGATCCAGAAGCACCAGTGCCTTTAGTTTGAATCAAATCGCCTGATGTTACTCCTCGTTTAAGAGCCATTTTCAGATGATGATCTGAGTTTTCAGCAACTTTGTAATTTGCATGAATATATTTTGTAATAGCTTGGCGAGATGAACCACCGCGTTCCTTTAGGGTAGCGATAGCAGCCTTGATCATGTCCACATATTTAGGGTGATCAGCTGTCTTCTTTGCAGCAGGTTTCTTCTTGGGTGCGATTTTCTTTGGAGAAGCTGCTTCACTCATTTTTAATGTTTTCTTACAACAATCCAACGATAAACGATGCTTGTTATCACAGTAGAAGTATACTAAACATTACCGTGTAAATGAGATATAATTTAAGACGGTGCGAAGTATGCGGACGTAAAAGTACCACTCCCGGGAATTGATTTGGCGCGAAAACAGAAATGTGTGTTTCTGTACATCGTATAATGTCCGTTTTGGGTGCCGCGACTATGCGAAAGCATGTTAATTTTTATTTGTAGCACGACGCAATAGTCTGAAAGAGAAGCTGCTGGAGTTTGAGGTCTTCAGCATTACATCTACTCTGTTAATTTGGGCTTCTTCCGCGCCCGTGTTAGGATTTTCATAAAGCGTTCTTTGGTTTGCGTTGCGTATGTCGGCCTACATCATCGACACGGCCTGTTTCCGGCTATTAGGAGCAATTCATATATTGGGCACTGCGTTTCGACTTTTTTATTAGACCACAGTAAAAAAATTCACTCACAGAAGTCCCTTTCTTTCATGGCTACAAACACGAAGAATTCTGTCGTAAGTAAAACGAATGCGCAAGCCAAAATAACGATGGGGCGAAGTCATAAGCATGGCCCTGTGGCCCAATGGATAAGGCATCTGACTACGAATCAGGGGATTCCAGGTTCGACTCCTGGCAGGGTCGCACTGTCGCATTTCGGCTGCATGGTCTACTGTGTAACGCGCGCGCACGTTCTGGCGTAATGCGTTGATAAACGGAATGTACGCAGTCATATTGGAAAGTAATATCACGCACTTAGTATCGTCGCCTTTGTTAGCATTCATGTAAGTTACCATCCACTCGCTACAGTCGCTCTCCATCCTACGGCTAAATCAACAGCCGTGATTTTTACTATGTCGCCGTCCATCCGTACGCGGTGACAGTTGTAAGCTTTACAGTAACGTGACATGCTCCACAAGCAGTTACGGTGTGTGGACGATGCCTATCATGGCAACGCTTGTTCTTTATCGCTTCTCGGCCTAATGGCTAAGATCAAGTGTAGTATCTGTTCTTATCAGTTTAATATCTGGTAGGCCATTCTCTGAATGGTCAGTATATTAATCTGATTTTTGGCCTTGGGTCATGGAGGTGGATTCATTCACGCCGTGACCACGGGTTGCCTTGGTGTTGCACTATTACCGATGGCGGCCCACATAAGCAATAAAAGAATAATAGCAGTCCTCTTTCCGACGGCACTCTGCATAGTCTACGGCGGGAACAAAACGCGTACACTGGGGGAGAATACAGCCTATGCCCCGCGACACGGCAGTTTATAACACACTCAAGCCACAAGCATTAACAAACTTTGAAGGGTACCCTCATGCTACGGTGCAGTTCCAACTCATACTTACCTGACGGGGAAGTAAAGACTGATCAATGAGGGTTTTCTTCCAGAGTGAGGCTCTTGCATTGCACTACGCTTGGGCTGACCTCTGCGATTACTGCAAACGTCAGTAACTCGACCGTACAATTTCTGGTAGTGGGGGCCTGCGTCCGCGCTCGCCCCCTCCTTAAGTCAAAATGAATGAGCTTAGAAAAGTTGCGCGGCCAAATGTCGGTGGTGACTTAAACGCTAAGGTAAAACCTCGCTTGGCTGTTACGAAACGTGATTGCGATATAAGTCCTCGGAAGGCGGCGGAATTTTATTTTATTTGCCATTCCGTCAGGGTTATTGGATGATCGGCAATAGATCGAGTTTGTATGCATTTGAAAGCTCTTTTTTCTCGTACTATCACCTGAAAATGTCGTAGGAAAATGTCATAGGAAACACTTTCAACAACCGCCACGTTCCTTAATTGTTATAACAAGAAATATATCACAGCACCATTGAAATGAAAAGGCAACAAATGAAAATGAAAAGCCTACGACACCGGGAGTTCCCAGGCGGTCCCCCATCCAAGTACTATCCCGGCCCGACGATGCTTAACTTCCGTGATCAGACGAGAACGGGTGTGTTCATCGTGGTATGGCCGTAGACATTAGTAGGGGCAAATACGTGCAATTTATTTTGACGTTGTGATCAAATTTTTTTATTTAATTTCTTTGAGTTACTTAGGACAAGGCGTATGCATGGATTATCTATTAGACTTTAAGGTTATAGTTTTGTGAAAAAAACAATGTTTTTTTAAAGATGTGTGGCTATAAAAATAGCCGTTGTTTTCTGAGTGTAGCGGTTTACTTCTTCTGTCCTTTGTCGTTCTTCTTTGGGAGTAAGACAGCTTGAATGTTTGGCAAAACACCACCAGCTGCAATGGTTACACCGCTCAAAAGTTTGTTTAATTCTTCATCATTACGAACAGCCAATTGTAAATGTCTTGGAATAATCCTAGCTTTTTTGTTGTCTCTTGCTGCGTTACCAGCCAACTCCAATATCTCAGCAGATAAATATTCCAAGACGGCTGCTAAGTAAACTGGTGCTCCAGATCCAATTCGGTTAGCATAGTGCCCTCTACGAAGGAATCTATGCACTCTACCGACTGGAAATTGAAGTCCAGCTCTTGAGGATCTTGTCTTGGCTTTAGCCTTAGCTTTTCCACCTTTTCCACGTCCAGACATAACTGCGATTTGATTTGTAAGTTAATACAAAAACGTACGAATATTTAACGTAAGTGTTAACGAAATAAACTTTACTCGTTTTTTCATCATAAAAATAGGATCGAAATCATGTTTTTTTAACCAATCATAATTAAGTATTAAACAAAAGATTTTTTTTTTAACCAATTAAATTGCGTATCGGCGTTTTCGGATCGAATTCGATCCGATTTTTTTACTTATAAACAAAAAGTTTTGACTTGCAGTTTAATGCTTATTTACAAGTTAAGTAGCAAAAATTTTTAACCATGTCTGACGCAGCAGCTAAAGGAGGAAAACAGGCACCTAAAGTAGCCAAGAAAGGTGAAAAAAGAGCCGGCAAAAAAGGAGGAAAGATTGGTGGAACTGGTGAAAAGAAACGCAAGAGAAAGAGAAAGGAAAGTTATGCTATTTACATCTACAATGTTTTGAAACAAGTTCACCCAGATGTCGGAGTTTCAAGCAAAGCTATGAGCATCATGAACTCATTTGTCAACGACATCTTTGAGCGCATTGCTTCCGAAGCTTCGCGTTTGGCTCTTCAAAACAAAAAGTCGACCATCTCTTCTCGTGAAATTCAAACCGCAGTACGTCTTCTCTTGCCTGGAGAACTTGCAAAACACGCAGTCAGTGAAGGAACAAAAGCCGTCACAAAATACACAAGCAGCAAGTAAACCAACGTCTACCAAACACAAACGGTCTTTTTTAAGACCACACATCTTTAAAAAAACATTTACTTGGCGTCACTACAAGTTAACCGAAGTTAATAAAACTTCTAAATAATGTGCTTAAGAACACTAGCCTACATTTAAAATACTTCCCCATGTGTGTGTGTGGATTAGCTTCACTTTTCATACGTATTATTAGCTGTACTTGCAGAAAAGACAAGTACATTGATCCATGTTATTGCTTACATTTAACTTAACCCAGCTTTTCACGGAAACACTCCCAGGCAAATTAACCCTACAAAGTATTTCTAAATTTTTTTTGTGTCATATATGACATAGTATCGTATAGCAATAAATGTAACTGTGACAAGACTTTACACATTGTGTAATTTGGAAGCGTGCACAAAGTAATGTTTTAAAAGATTTGTGGCTATAAAAATAGCCGTTTTTGTTGAGCAATGACAACGCTTAACCTCCGAATCCGTAAAGAGTTCTTCCTTGACGTTTTAAGGCATAAACAACATCCATAGCGGTAACGGTCTTGCGTTTAGCGTGCTCTGTGTAGGTTACAGCATCACGAATAACATTCTCTAAGAAAACCTTCAGTACACCTCTGGTTTCCTCATAGATAAGGCCAGAGATACGTTTGACACCACCTCGTCGAGCAAGACGTCGAATAGCAGGTTTTGTGATTCCCTGAATGTTATCACGAAGAATTTTTCGGTGACGTTTAGCACCTCCTTTTCCCAATCCTTTACCTCCTTTTCCGCGTCCAGACATATTGATATAGTTGCGTACAGAACGAGTACAAAAACAACGTTTGAGTTAACAGAATTCAGACAGCTTTAAAAAGAGGCCATAAAATTACCTACTGCTCGTGGAAACACCCTAATTAACCAATAGAGTTGCGTCATTACAAAATGTTCCGAACATTTTGTACATTTTTTTAAGTAAAACTGTAGTTTTTTTAAAAATTCGTGGTCTTAATGTTTCAGTAAGGCAATAAATTTGGCATCGTTGGAATTCGCCAAACCTTCTGCTACTTACTAAAAAAAAAAAAAGTCAAAAGCTTTTGTGTATCAGAAGATACAGCCGTTTTCCCGTAGCCAAAAAACACAGATTTTATAAAAATGTTAAAGTAATGAGCGTAATGTCATTATGCAGCCAATCAGAAATTACTTTCTTAGCACCAATCAAATGGTTTGTTTTGAACCTTAGCTGTCAATCAATATGAGAAATAAAACTTTGGCGCGATAGTGCATTTTAGACCGTCTTGTGTATCCGTACTACATCGACTTCTTAAAATATGGCTCGTACAAAGCAAACTGCACGTAAATCTACTGGAGGAAAGGCTCCACGAAAACAACTCGCCACTAAAGCTGCGAGGAAAAGCGCACCAGCTACTGGAGGAGTGAAAAAACCACATCGTTACAGACCTGGTACAGTTGCTCTCAGAGAAATCAGAAGATACCAGAAGTCAACCGAGCTCTTGATCCGCAAGTTGCCTTTCCAGCGTCTTGTGCGAGAAATTGCTCAGGACTTCAAAACAGATCTGCGATTCCAGAGCACAGCCGTTATGGCTCTGCAAGAGGCTTCTGAAGCGTACCTTGTTGGCTTGTTCGAGGATACTAACTTGTGTGCCATTCACGCAAAACGAGTTACAATCATGCCTAAAGACATCCAGTTGGCAAGAAGAATTCGTGGGGAACGTGCCTAAGCATCTTACCAAACAAAAAACGGCTATTTTTATAGCCACACATCCATAAAAAATATTACGGCTAGCTTTTTATATCAAACTTTGTTCTGCTTTCTGTTTAAATTTTATGCTACATAAAAATTTTATGCTACATAAAGTTTGACAATGTTAAAAATATGAAGGGCAAGAAAAGTAAAAGCAAGAAAATAAGAAATTTAAAAACGAAAATACTTAAACTTAGGGAATCTAATCTTAAAATTACTCTTTTTTAACTGTTTAAGTGACTTAAACAAGTTTAACTTTGTACCAAGATAATGTTTTTTTGTAAATGTGTGGCTATAAAAATAGCCGTTTGTTAATGTAATAGCCAGATACACACAAATTATTTTTTTGCGGTCTTCTTTGCTGCCTTTTTGGGAGTCTTTTTGACCTTCTTTGCTGCAGGTTTTTTAGCAACAGGCTTCTTTGTGGGTTTCTTAGCTGCTGGTTTCTTAGCCGAGGCTTTCTTTGTGGCAGGCTTCTTTGCTGCTTTCTTTGGCGTGCTCTTCTTTGCTGGCTTCTTTTTTGGTGTACTTTTCTTTGCAGTAGGCTTCTTTGCCGTTGGCTTTTTTGCTGCGGCCTTTTTCTTAGGTTTTTCTTTTTTTACCTGACCTAGCTTGAATGATCCAGAAGCACCAGTGCCTTTAGTTTGAATCAAATCGCCTGATGTTACTCCTCGTTTAAGAGCCATTTTCAGATGATGATCTGAGTTTTCAGCAACTTTGTAATTTGCATGAATATATTTTGTAATAGCTTGGCGAGATGAACCACCGCGTTCCTTTAGGGTAGCGATAGCAGCCTTGATCATGTCCACATATTTAGGGTGATCAGCTGTCTTCTTTGCAGCAGGTTTCTTCTTGGGTGCGATTTTCTTTGGAGAAGCTGCTTCACTCATTTTTAATGTTTTCTTACAACAATCCAACGATAAACGATGCTTGTTATCACAGTAGAAGTATACTAAACATTACCGTGTAAATGAGATATAATTTAAGACGGTGCGAAGTATGCGGACGTAAAAGTACCACTCCCGGGAATTGATTTGGCGCGAAAACAGAAATGTGTGTTTCTGTACATCGTATAATGTCCGTTTTGGGTGCCGCGACTATGCGAAAGCATGTTAATTTTTATTTGTAGCACGACGCAATAGTCTGAAAGAGAAGCTGCTGGAGTTTGAGGTCTTCAGCATTACATCTACTATGTTAATTTGGGCTTCTTCCGCGCCCGTGTTAGGATTTTCATAAAGCGTTCTTTGGTTTGCGTTGCGTATGTCGGCCTACATCATCGACACGGCCTGTTTCCGGCTATTAGGAGCAATTCATATATTGGGCACTGCGTTTCGACTTTTTTATTAGACCACAGTAAAAAAATTCACTCACAGAAGTCCCTTTCTTTCATGGCTACAAACACGAAGAATTCTGTCGTAAGTAAAACGAATGCGCAAGCCAAAATAACGATGGGGCGAAGTCATAAGCATGGCCCTGTGGCCCAATGGATAAGGCATCTGACTACGAATCAGGGGATTCCAGGTTCGACTCCTGGCAGGGTCGCACTGTCGCATTTCGGCTGCATGGTCTACTGTGTAACGCGCGCGCACGTTCTGGCGTAATGCGTTGATAAACGGAATGTACGCAGTCATATTGGAAAGTAATATCACGCACTTAGTATCGTCGCCTTTGTTAGCATTCATGTAAGTTACCATCCACTCGCTACAGTCGCTCTCCATCCTACGGCTAAATCAACAGCCGTGATTTTTACTATGTCGCCGTCCATCCGTACGCGGTGACAGTTGTAAGCTTTACAGTAACGTGACATGCTCCACAAGCAGTTACGGTGTGTGGACGATGCCTATCATGGCAACGCTTGTTCTTTATCGCTTCTCGGCCTAATGGCTAAGATCAAGTGTAGTATCTGTTCTTATCAGTTTAATATCTGGTAGGCCATTCTCTGAATGGTCAGTATATTAATCTGATTTTTGGCCTTGGGTCATGGAGGTGGATTCATTCACGCCGTGACCACGGGTTGCCTTGGTGTTGCACTATTACCGATGGCGGCCCACATAAGCAATAAAAGAATAATAGCAGTCCTCTTTCCGACGGCACTCTGCATAGTCTACGGCGGGAACAAAACGCGTACACTGGGGGAGAATACAGCCTATGCCCCGCGACACGGCAGTTTATAACACACTCAAGCCACAAGCATTAACAAACTTTGAAGGGTACCCTCATGCTACGGTGCAGTTCCAACTCATACTTACCTGACGGGGAAGTAAAGACTGATCAATGAGGGTTTTCTTCCAGAGTGAGGCTCTTGCATTGCACTACGCTTGGGCTGACCTCTGCGATTACTGCAAACGTCAGTAACTCGACCGTACAATTTCTGGTAGTGGGGGCCTGCGTCCGCGCTCGCCCCCTCCTTAAGTCAAAATGAATGAGCTTAGAAAAGTTGCGCGGCCAAATGTCGGTGGTGACTTAAACGCTAAGGTAAAACCTCGCTTGGCTGTTACGAAACGTGATTGCGATATAAGTCCTCGGAAGGCGGCGGAATTTTATTTTATTTGCCATTCCGTCAGGGTTATTGGATGATCGGCAATAGATCGAGTTTGTATGCATTTGAAAGCTCTTTTTTCTCGTACTATCACCTGAAAATGTCGTAGGAAAATGTCATAGGAAACACTTTCAACAACCGCCACGTTCCTTAATTGTTATAACAAGAAATATATCACAGCACCATTGAAATGAAAAGGCAACAAATGAAAATGAAAAGCCTACGACACCGGGAGTTCCCAGGCGGTCCCCCATCCAAGTACTATCCCGGCCCGACGATGCTTAACTTCCGTGATCAGACGAGAACGGGTGTGTTCATCGTGGTATGGCCGTAGACATTAGTAGGGGCAAATACGTGCAATTTATTTTGACGTTGTGATCAAATTTTTTTATTTAATTTCTTTGAGTTACTTAGGACAAGGCGTATGCATGGATTATCTATTAGACTTTAAGGTTATAGTTTTGTGAAAAAAACAATGTTTTTTTAAAGATGTGTGGCTATAAAAATAGCCGTTGTTTTCTGAGTGTAGCGGTTTACTTCTTCTGTCCTTTGTCGTTCTTCTTTGGGAGTAAGACAGCTTGAATGTTTGGCAAAACACCACCAGCTGCAATGGTTACACCGCTCAAAAGTTTGTTTAATTCTTCATCATTACGAACAGCCAATTGTAAATGTCTTGGAATAATCCTAGCTTTTTTGTTGTCTCTTGCTGCGTTACCAGCCAACTCCAATATCTCAGCAGATAAATATTCCAAGACGGCTGCTAAGTAAACTGGTGCTCCAGATCCAATTCGGTTAGCATAGTGCCCTCTACGAAGGAATCTATGCACTCTACCGACTGGAAATTGAAGTCCAGCTCTTGAGGATCTTGTCTTGGCTTTAGCCTTAGCTTTTCCACCTTTTCCACGTCCAGACATAACTGCGATTTGATTTGTAAGTTAATACAAAAACGTACGAATATTTAACGTAAGTGTTAACGAAATAAACTTTACTCGTTTTTTCATCATAAAAATAGGATCGAAATCATGTTTTTTTAACCAATCATAATTAAGTATTAAACAAAAGATTTTTTTTTTAACCAATTAAATTGCGTATCGGCGTTTTCGGATCGAATTCGATCCGATTTTTTTACTTATAAACAAAAAGTTTTGACTTGCAGTTTAATGCTTATTTACAAGTTAAGTAGCAAAAATTTTTAACCATGTCTGACGCAGCAGCTAAAGGAGGAAAACAGGCACCTAAAGTAGCCAAGAAAGGTGAAAAAAGAGCCGGCAAAAAAGGAGGAAAGATTGGTGGAACTGGTGAAAAGAAACGCAAGAGAAAGAGAAAGGAAAGTTATGCTATTTACATCTACAATGTTTTGAAACAAGTTCACCCAGATGTCGGAGTTTCAAGCAAAGCTATGAGCATCATGAACTCATTTGTCAACGACATCTTTGAGCGCATTGCTTCCGAAGCTTCGCGTTTGGCTCTTCAAAACAAAAAGTCGACCATCTCTTCTCGTGAAATTCAAACCGCAGTACGTCTTCTCTTGCCTGGAGAACTTGCAAAACACGCAGTCAGTGAAGGAACAAAAGCCGTCACAAAATACACAAGCAGCAAGTAAACCAACGTCTACCAAACACAAACGGTCTTTTTTAAGACCACACATCTTTAAAAAAACATTTACTTGGCGTCACTACAAGTTAACCGAAGTTAATAAAACTTCTAAATAATGTGCTTAAGAACACTAGCCTACATTTAAAATACTTCCCCATGTGTGTGTGTGGATTAGCTTCACTTTTCATACGTATTATTAGCTGTACTTGCAGAAAAGACAAGTACATTGATCCATGTTATTGCTTACATTTAACTTAACCCAGCTTTTCACGGAAACACTCCCAGGCAAATTAACCCTACAAAGTATTTCTAAATTTTTTTTGTGTCATATATGACATAGTATCGTATAGCAATAAATGTAACTGTGACAAGACTTTACACATTGTGTAATTTGGAAGCGTGCACAAAGTAATGTTTTAAAAGATTTGTGGCTATAAAAATAGCCGTTTTTGTTGAGCAATGACAACGCTTAACCTCCGAATCCGTAAAGAGTTCTTCCTTGACGTTTTAAGGCATAAACAACATCCATAGCGGTAACGGTCTTGCGTTTAGCGTGCTCTGTGTAGGTTACAGCATCACGAATAACATTCTCTAAGAAAACCTTCAGTACACCTCTGGTTTCCTCATAGATAAGGCCAGAGATACGTTTGACACCACCTCGTCGAGCAAGACGTCGAATAGCAGGTTTTGTGATTCCCTGAATGTTATCACGAAGAATTTTTCGGTGACGTTTAGCACCTCCTTTTCCCAATCCTTTACCTCCTTTTCCGCGTCCAGACATATTGATATAGTTGCGTACAGAACGAGTACAAAAACAACGTTTGAGTTAACAGAATTCAGACAGCTTTAAAAAGAGGCCATAAAATTACCTACTGCTCGTGGAAACACCCTAATTAACCAATAGAGTTGCGTCATTACAAAATGTTCCGAACATTTTGTACATTTTTTTAAGTAAAACTGTAGTTTTTTTAAAAATTCGTGGTCTTAATGTTTCAGTAAGGCAATAAATTTGGCATCGTTGGAATTCGCCAAACCTTCTGCTACTTACTAAAAAAAAAAAAAGTCAAAAGCTTTTGTGTATCAGAAGATACAGCCGTTTTCCCGTAGCCAAAAAACACAGATTTTATAAAAATGTTAAAGTAATGAGCGTAATGTCATTATGCAGCCAATCAGAAATTACTTTCTTAGCACCAATCAAATGGTTTGTTTTGAACCTTAGCTGTCAATCAATATGAGAAATAAAACTTTGGCGCGATAGTGCATTTTAGACCGTCTTGTGTATCCGTACTACATCGACTTCTTAAAATATGGCTCGTACAAAGCAAACTGCACGTAAATCTACTGGAGGAAAGGCTCCACGAAAACAACTCGCCACTAAAGCTGCGAGGAAAAGCGCACCAGCTACTGGAGGAGTGAAAAAACCACATCGTTACAGACCTGGTACAGTTGCTCTCAGAGAAATCAGAAGATACCAGAAGTCAACCGAGCTCTTGATCCGCAAGTTGCCTTTCCAGCGTCTTGTGCGAGAAATTGCTCAGGACTTCAAAACAGATCTGCGATTCCAGAGCACAGCCGTTATGGCTCTGCAAGAGGCTTCTGAAGCGTACCTTGTTGGCTTGTTCGAGGATACTAACTTGTGTGCCATTCACGCAAAACGAGTTACAATCATGCCTAAAGACATCCAGTTGGCAAGAAGAATTCGTGGGGAACGTGCCTAAGCATCTTACCAAACAAAAAACGGCTATTTTTATAGCCACACATCCATAAAAAATATTACGGCTAGCTTTTTATATCAAACTTTGTTCTGCTTTCTGTTTAAATTTTATGCTACATAAAAATTTTATGCTACATAAAGTTTGACAATGTTAAAAATATGAAGGGCAAGAAAAGTAAAAGCAAGAAAATAAGAAATTTAAAAACGAAAATACTTAAACTTAGGGAATCTAATCTTAAAATTACTCTTTTTTAACTGTTTAAGTGACTTAAACAAGTTTAACTTTGTACCAAGATAATGTTTTTTTGTAAATGTGTGGCTATAAAAATAGCCGTTTGTTAATGTAATAGCCAGATACACACAAATTATTTTTTTGCGGTCTTCTTTGCTGCCTTTTTGGGAGTCTTTTTGACCTTCTTTGCTGCAGGTTTTTTAGCAACAGGCTTCTTTGTGGGTTTCTTAGCTGCTGGTTTCTTAGCCGAGGCTTTCTTTGTGGCAGGCTTCTTTGCTGCTTTCTTTGGCGTGCTCTTCTTTGCTGGCTTCTTTTTTGGTGTACTTTTCTTTGCAGTAGGCTTCTTTGCCGTTGGCTTTTTTGCTGCGGCCTTTTTCTTAGGTTTTTCTTTTTTTACCTGACCTAGCTTGAATGATCCAGAAGCACCAGTGCCTTTAGTTTGAATCAAATCGCCTGATGTTACTCCTCGTTTAAGAGCCATTTTCAGATGATGATCTGAGTTTTCAGCAACTTTGTAATTTGCATGAATATATTTTGTAATAGCTTGGCGAGATGAACCACCGCGTTCCTTTAGGGTAGCGATAGCAGCCTTGATCATGTCCACATATTTAGGGTGATCAGCTGTCTTCTTTGCAGCAGGTTTCTTCTTGGGTGCGATTTTCTTTGGAGAAGCTGCTTCACTCATTTTTAATGTTTTCTTACAACAATCCAACGATAAACGATGCTTGTTATCACAGTAGAAGTATACTAAACATTACCGTGTAAATGAGATATAATTTAAGACGGTGCGAAGTATGCGGACGTAAAAGTACCACTCCCGGGAATTGATTTGGCGCGAAAACAGAAATGTGTGTTTCTGTACATCGTATAATGTCCGTTTTGGGTGCCGCGACTATGCGAAAGCATGTTAATTTTTATTTGTAGCACGACGCAATAGTCTGAAAGAGAAGCTGCTGGAGTTTGAGGTCTTCAGCATTACATCTACTCTGTTAATTTGGGCTTCTTCCGCGCCCGTGTTAGGATTTTCATAAAGCGTTCTTTGGTTTGCGTTGCGTATGTCGGCCTACATCATCGACACGGCCTGTTTCCGGCTATTAGGAGCAATTCATATATTGGGCACTGCGTTTCGACTTTTTTATTAGACCACAGTAAAAAAATTCACTCACAGAAGTCCCTTTCTTTCATGGCTACAAACACGAAGAATTCTGTCGTAAGTAAAACGAATGCGCAAGCCAAAATAACGATGGGGCGAAGTCATAAGCATGGCCCTGTGGCCCAATGGATAAGGCATCTGACTACGAATCAGGGGATTCCAGGTTCGACTCCTGGCAGGGTCGCACTGTCGCATTTCGGCTGCATGGTCTACTGTGTAACGCGCGCGCACGTTCTGGCGTAATGCGTTGATAAACGGAATGTACGCAGTCATATTGGAAAGTAATATCACGCACTTAGTATCGTCGCCTTTGTTAGCATTCATGTAAGTTACCATCCACTCGCTACAGTCGCTCTCCATCCTACGGCTAAATCAACAGCCGTGATTTTTACTATGTCGCCGTCCATCCGTACGCGGTGACAGTTGTAAGCTTTACAGTAACGTGACATGCTCCACAAGCAGTTACGGTGTGTGGACGATGCCTATCATGGCAACGCTTGTTCTTTATCGCTTCTCGGCCTAATGGCTAAGATCAAGTGTAGTATCTGTTCTTATCAGTTTAATATCTGGTAGGCCATTCTCTGAATGGTCAGTATATTAATCTGATTTTTGGCCTTGGGTCATGGAGGTGGATTCATTCACGCCGTGACCACGGGTTGCCTTGGTGTTGCACTATTACCGATGGCGGCCCACATAAGCAATAAAAGAATAATAGCAGTCCTCTTTCCGACGGCACTCTGCATAGTCTACGGCGGGAACAAAACGCGTACACTGGGGGAGAATACAGCCTATGCCCCGCGACACGGCAGTTTATAACACACTCAAGCCACAAGCATTAACAAACTTTGAAGGGTACCCTCATGCTACGGTGCAGTTCCAACTCATACTTACCTGACGGGGAAGTAAAGACTGATCAATGAGGGTTTTCTTCCAGAGTGAGGCTCTTGCATTGCACTACGCTTGGGCTGACCTCTGCGATTACTGCAAACGTCAGTAACTCGACCGTACAATTTCTGGTAGTGGGGGCCTGCGTCCGCGCTCGCCCCCTCCTTAAGTCAAAATGAATGAGCTTAGAAAAGTTGCGCGGCCAAATGTCGGTGGTGACTTAAACGCTAAGGTAAAACCTCGCTTGGCTGTTACGAAACGTGATTGCGATATAAGTCCTCGGAAGGCGGCGGAATTTTATTTTATTTGCCATTCCGTCAGGGTTATTGGATGATCGGCAATAGATCGAGTTTGTATGCATTTGAAAGCTCTTTTTTCTCGTACTATCACCTGAAAATGTCGTAGGAAAATGTCATAGGAAACACTTTCAACAACCGCCACGTTCCTTAATTGTTATAACAAGAAATATATCACAGCACCATTGAAATGAAAAGGCAACAAATGAAAATGAAAAGCCTACGACACCGGGAGTTCCCAGGCGGTCCCCCATCCAAGTACTATCCCGGCCCGACGATGCTTAACTTCCGTGATCAGACGAGAACGGGTGTGTTCATCGTGGTATGGCCGTAGACATTAGTAGGGGCAAATACGTGCAATTTATTTTGACGTTGTGATCAAATTTTTTTATTTAATTTCTTTGAGTTACTTAGGACAAGGCGTATGCATGGATTATCTATTAGACTTTAAGGTTATAGTTTTGTGAAAAAAACAATGTTTTTTTAAAGATGTGTGGCTATAAAAATAGCCGTTGTTTTCTGAGTGTAGCGGTTTACTTCTTCTGTCCTTTGTCGTTCTTCTTTGGGAGTAAGACAGCTTGAATGTTTGGCAAAACACCACCAGCTGCAATGGTTACACCGCTCAAAAGTTTGTTTAATTCTTCATCATTACGAACAGCCAATTGTAAATGTCTTGGAATAATCCTAGCTTTTTTGTTGTCTCTTGCTGCGTTACCAGCCAACTCCAATATCTCAGCAGATAAATATTCCAAGACGGCTGCTAAGTAAACTGGTGCTCCAGATCCAATTCGGTTAGCATAGTGCCCTCTACGAAGGAATCTATGCACTCTACCGACTGGAAATTGAAGTCCAGCTCTTGAGGATCTTGTCTTGGCTTTAGCCTTAGCTTTTCCACCTTTTCCACGTCCAGACATAACTGCGATTTGATTTGTAAGTTAATACAAAAACGTACGAATATTTAACGTAAGTGTTAACGAAATAAACTTTACTCGTTTTTTCATCATAAAAATAGGATCGAAATCATGTTTTTTTAACCAATCATAATTAAGTATTAAACAAAAGATTTTTTTTTTAACCAATTAAATTGCGTATCGGCGTTTTCGGATCGAATTCGATCCGATTTTTTTACTTATAAACAAAAAGTTTTGACTTGCAGTTTAATGCTTATTTACAAGTTAAGTAGCAAAAATTTTTAACCATGTCTGACGCAGCAGCTAAAGGAGGAAAACAGGCACCTAAAGTAGCCAAGAAAGGTGAAAAAAGAGCCGGCAAAAAAGGAGGAAAGATTGGTGGAACTAACTGGTGAAAAGAAACGCAAGAGAAAGAGAAAGGAAAGTTATGCTATTTACATCTACAATGTTTTGAAACAAGTTCACCCAGATGTCGGAGTTTCAAGCAAAGCTATGAGCATCATGAACTCATTTGTCAACGACATCTTTGAGCGCATTGCTTCCGAAGCTTCGCGTTTGGCTCTTCAAAACAAAAAGTCGACCATCTCTTCTCGTGAAATTCAAACCGCAGTACGTCTTCTCTTGCCTGGAGAACTTGCAAAACACGCAGTCAGTGAAGGAACAAAAGCCGTCACAAAATACACAAGCAGCAAGTAAACCAACGTCTACCAAACACAAACGGTCTTTTTTAAGACCACACATCTTTAAAAAAACATTTACTTGGCGTCACTACAAGTTAACCGAAGTTAATAAAACTTCTAAATAATGTGCTTAAGAACACTAGCCTACATTTAAAATACTTCCCCATGTGTGTGTGTGGATTAGCTTCACTTTTCATACGTATTATTAGCTGTACTTGCAGAAAAGACAAGTACATTGATCCATGTTATTGCTTACATTTAACTTAACCCAGCTTTTCACGGAAACACTCCCAGGCAAATTAACCCTACAAAGTATTTCTAAATTTTTTTTGTGTCATATATGACATAGTATCGTATAGCAATAAATGTAACTGTGACAAGACTTTACACATTGTGTAATTTGGAAGCGTGCACAAAGTAATGTTTTAAAAGATTTGTGGCTATAAAAATAGCCGTTTTTGTTGAGCAATGACAACGCTTAACCTCCGAATCCGTAAAGAGTTCTTCCTTGACGTTTTAAGGCATAAACAACATCCATAGCGGTAACGGTCTTGCGTTTAGCGTGCTCTGTGTAGGTTACAGCATCACGAATAACATTCTCTAAGAAAACCTTCAGTACACCTCTGGTTTCCTCATAGATAAGGCCAGAGATACGTTTGACACCACCTCGTCGAGCAAGACGTCGAATAGCAGGTTTTGTGATTCCCTGAATGTTATCACGAAGAATTTTTCGGTGACGTTTAGCACCTCCTTTTCCCAATCCTTTACCTCCTTTTCCGCGTCCAGACATATTGATATAGTTGCGTACAGAACGAGTACAAAAACAACGTTTGAGTTAACAGAATTCAGACAGCTTTAAAAAGAGGCCATAAAATTACCTACTGCTCGTGGAAACACCCTAATTAACCAATAGAGTTGCGTCATTACAAAATGTTCCGAACATTTTGTACATTTTTTTAAGTAAAACTGTAGTTTTTTTAAAAATTCGTGGTCTTAATGTTTCAGTAAGGCAATAAATTTGGCATCGTTGGAATTCGCCAAACCTTCTGCTACTTACTAAAAAAAAAAAAAGTCAAAAGCTTTTGTGTATCAGAAGATACAGCCGTTTTCCCGTAGCCAAAAAACACAGATTTTATAAAAATGTTAAAGTAATGAGCGTAATGTCATTATGCAGCCAATCAGAAATTACTTTCTTAGCACCAATCAAATGGTTTGTTTTGAACCTTAGCTGTCAATCAATATGAGAAATAAAACTTTGGCGCGATAGTGCATTTTAGACCGTCTTGTGTATCCGTACTACATCGACTTCTTAAAATATGGCTCGTACAAAGCAAACTGCACGTAAATCTACTGGAGGAAAGGCTCCACGAAAACAACTCGCCACTAAAGCTGCGAGGAAAAGCGCACCAGCTACTGGAGGAGTGAAAAAACCACATCGTTACAGACCTGGTACAGTTGCTCTCAGAGAAATCAGAAGATACCAGAAGTCAACCGAGCTCTTGATCCGCAAGTTGCCTTTCCAGCGTCTTGTGCGAGAAATTGCTCAGGACTTCAAAACAGATCTGCGATTCCAGAGCACAGCCGTTATGGCTCTGCAAGAGGCTTCTGAAGCGTACCTTGTTGGCTTGTTCGAGGATACTAACTTGTGTGCCATTCACGCAAAACGAGTTACAATCATGCCTAAAGACATCCAGTTGGCAAGAAGAATTCGTGGGGAACGTGCCTAAGCATCTTACCAAACAAAAAACGGCTATTTTTATAGCCACACATCCATAAAAAATATTACGGCTAGCTTTTTATATCAAACTTTGTTCTGCTTTCTGTTTAAATTTTATGCTACATAAAAATTTTATGCTACATAAAGTTTGACAATGTTAAAAATATGAAGGGCAAGAAAAGTAAAAGCAAGAAAATAAGAAATTTAAAAACGAAAATACTTAAACTTAGGGAATCTAATCTTAAAATTACTCTTTTTTAACTGTTTAAGTGACTTAAACAAGTTTAACTTTGTACCAAGATAATGTTTTTTTGTAAATGTGTGGCTATAAAAATAGCCGTTTGTTAATGTAATAGCCAGATACACACAAATTATTTTTTTGCGGTCTTCTTTGCTGCCTTTTTGGGAGTCTTTTTGACCTTCTTTGCTGCAGGTTTTTTAGCAACAGGCTTCTTTGTGGGTTTCTTAGCTGCTGGTTTCTTAGCCGAGGCTTTCTTTGTGGCAGGCTTCTTTGCTGCTTTCTTTGGCGTGCTCTTCTTTGCTGGCTTCTTTTTTGGTGTACTTTTCTTTGCAGTAGGCTTCTTTGCCGTTGGCTTTTTTGCTGCGGCCTTTTTCTTAGGTTTTTCTTTTTTTACCTGACCTAGCTTGAATGATCCAGAAGCACCAGTGCCTTTAGTTTGAATCAAATCGCCTGATGTTACTCCTCGTTTAAGAGCCATTTTCAGATGATGATCTGAGTTTTCAGCAACTTTGTAATTTGCATGAATATATTTTGTAATAGCTTGGCGAGATGAACCACCGCGTTCCTTTAGGGTAGCGATAGCAGCCTTGATCATGTCCACATATTTAGGGTGATCAGCTGTCTTCTTTGCAGCAGGTTTCTTCTTGGGTGCGATTTTCTTTGGAGAAGCTGCTTCACTCATTTTTAATGTTTTCTTACAACAATCCAACGATAAACGATGCTTGTTATCACAGTAGAAGTATACTAAACATTACCGTGTAAATGAGATATAATTTAAGACGGTGCGAAGTATGCGGACGTAAAAGTACCACTCCCGGGAATTGATTTGGCGCGAAAACAGAAATGTGTGTTTCTGTACATCGTATAATGTCCGTTTTGGGTGCCGCGACTATGCGAAAGCATGTTAATTTTTATTTGTAGCACGACGCAATAGTCTGAAAGAGAAGCTGCTGGAGTTTGAGGTCTTCAGCATTACATCTACTCTGTTAATTTGGGCTTCTTCCGCGCCCGTGTTAGGATTTTCATAAAGCGTTCTTTGGTTTGCGTTGCGTATGTCGGCCTACATCATCGACACGGCCTGTTTCCGGCTATTAGGAGCAATTCATATATTGGGCACTGCGTTTCGACTTTTTTATTAGACCACAGTAAAAAAATTCACTCACAGAAGTCCCTTTCTTTCATGGCTACAAACACGAAGAATTCTGTCGTAAGTAAAACGAATGCGCAAGCCAAAATAACGATGGGGCGAAGTCATAAGCATGGCCCTGTGGCCCAATGGATAAGGCATCTGACTACGAATCAGGGGATTCCAGGTTCGACTCCTGGCAGGGTCGCACTGTCGCATTTCGGCTGCATGGTCTACTGTGTAACGCGCGCGCACGTTCTGGCGTAATGCGTTGATAAACGGAATGTACGCAGTCATATTGGAAAGTAATATCACGCACTTAGTATCGTCGCCTTTGTTAGCATTCATGTAAGTTACCATCCACTCGCTACAGTCGCTCTCCATCCTACGGCTAAATCAACAGCCGTGATTTTTACTATGTCGCCGTCCATCCGTACGCGGTGACAGTTGTAAGCTTTACAGTAACGTGACATGCTCCACAAGCAGTTACGGTGTGTGGACGATGCCTATCATGGCAACGCTTGTTCTTTATCGCTTCTCGGCCTAATGGCTAAGATCAAGTGTAGTATCTGTTCTTATCAGTTTAATATCTGGTAGGCCATTCTCTGAATGGTCAGTATATTAATCTGATTTTTGGCCTTGGGTCATGGAGGTGGATTCATTCACGCCGTGACCACGGGTTGCCTTGGTGTTGCACTATTACCGATGGCGGCCCACATAAGCAATAAAAGAATAATAGCAGTCCTCTTTCCGACGGCACTCTGCATAGTCTACGGCGGGAACAAAACGCGTACACTGGGGGAGAATACAGCCTATGCCCCGCGACACGGCAGTTTATAACACACTCAAGCCACAAGCATTAACAAACTTTGAAGGGTACCCTCATGCTACGGTGCAGTTCCAACTCATACTTACCTGACGGGGAAGTAAAGACTGATCAATGAGGGTTTTCTTCCAGAGTGAGGCTCTTGCATTGCACTACGCTTGGGCTGACCTCTGCGATTACTGCAAACGTCAGTAACTCGACCGTACAATTTCTGGTAGTGGGGGCCTGCGTCCGCGCTCGCCCCCTCCTTAAGTCAAAATGAATGAGCTTAGAAAAGTTGCGCGGCCAAATGTCGGTGGTGACTTAAACGCTAAGGTAAAACCTCGCTTGGCTGTTACGAAACGTGATTGCGATATAAGTCCTCGGAAGGCGGCGGAATTTTATTTTATTTGCCATTCCGTCAGGGTTATTGGATGATCGGCAATAGATCGAGTTTGTATGCATTTGAAAGCTCTTTTTTCTCGTACTATCACCTGAAAATGTCGTAGGAAAATGTCATAGGAAACACTTTCAACAACCGCCACGTTCCTTAATTGTTATAACAAGAAATATATCACAGCACCATTGAAATGAAAAGGCAACAAATGAAAATGAAAAGCCTACGACACCGGGAGTTCCCAGGCGGTCCCCCATCCAAGTACTATCCCGGCCCGACGATGCTTAACTTCCGTGATCAGACGAGAACGGGTGTGTTCATCGTGGTATGGCCGTAGACATTAGTAGGGGCAAATACGTGCAATTTATTTTGACGTTGTGATCAAATTTTTTTATTTAATTTCTTTGAGTTACTTAGGACAAGGCGTATGCATGGATTATCTATTAGACTTTAAGGTTATAGTTTTGTGAAAAAAACAATGTTTTTTTAAAGATGTGTGGCTATAAAAATAGCCGTTGTTTTCTGAGTGTAGCGGTTTACTTCTTCTGTCCTTTGTCGTTCTTCTTTGGGAGTAAGACAGCTTGAATGTTTGGCAAAACACCACCAGCTGCAATGGTTACACCGCTCAAAAGTTTGTTTAATTCTTCATCATTACGAACAGCCAATTGTAAATGTCTTGGAATAATCCTAGCTTTTTTGTTGTCTCTTGCTGCGTTACCAGCCAACTCCAATATCTCAGCAGATAAATATTCCAAGACGGCTGCTAAGTAAACTGGTGCTCCAGATCCAATTCGGTTAGCATAGTGCCCTCTACGAAGGAATCTATGCACTCTACCGACTGGAAATTGAAGTCCAGCTCTTGAGGATCTTGTCTTGGCTTTAGCCTTAGCTTTTCCACCTTTTCCACGTCCAGACATAACTGCGATTTGATTTGTAAGTTAATACAAAAACGTACGAATATTTAACGTAAGTGTTAACGAAATAAACTTTACTCGTTTTTTCATCATAAAAATAGGATCGAAATCATGTTTTTTTAACCAATCATAATTAAGTATTAAACAAAAGATTTTTTTTTTAACCAATTAAATTGCGTATCGGCGTTTTCGGATCGAATTCGATCCGATTTTTTTACTTATAAACAAAAAGTTTTGACTTGCAGTTTAATGCTTATTTACAAGTTAAGTAGCAAAAATTTTTAACCATGTCTGACGCAGCAGCTAAAGGAGGAAAACAGGCACCTAAAGTAGCCAAGAAAGGTGAAAAAAGAGCCGGCAAAAAAGGAGGAAAGATTGGTGGAACTGGTGAAAAGAAACGCAAGAGAAAGAGAAAGGAAAGTTATGCTATTTACATCTACAATGTTTTGAAACAAGTTCACCCAGATGTCGGAGTTTCAAGCAAAGCTATGAGCATCATGAACTCATTTGTCAACGACATCTTTGAGCGCATTGCTTCCGAAGCTTCGCGTTTGGCTCTTCAAAACAAAAAGTCGACCATCTCTTCTCGTGAAATTCAAACCGCAGTACGTCTTCTCTTGCCTGGAGAACTTGCAAAACACGCAGTCAGTGAAGGAACAAAAGCCGTCACAAAATACACAAGCAGCAAGTAAACCAACGTCTACCAAACACAAACGGTCTTTTTTAAGACCACACATCTTTAAAAAAACATTTACTTGGCGTCACTACAAGTTAACCGAAGTTAATAAAACTTCTAAATAATGTGCTTAAGAACACTAGCCTACATTTAAAATACTTCCCCATGTGTGTGTGTGGATTAGCTTCACTTTTCATACGTATTATTAGCTGTACTTGCAGAAAAGACAAGTACATTGATCCATGTTATTGCTTACATTTAACTTAACCCAGCTTTTCACGGAAACACTCCCAGGCAAATTAACCCTACAAAGTATTTCTAAATTTTTTTTGTGTCATATATGACATAGTATCGTATAGCAATAAATGTAACTGTGACAAGACTTTACACATTGTGTAATTTGGAAGCGTGCACAAAGTAATGTTTTAAAAGATTTGTGGCTATAAAAATAGCCGTTTTTGTTGAGCAATGACAACGCTTAACCTCCGAATCCGTAAAGAGTTCTTCCTTGACGTTTTAAGGCATAAACAACATCCATAGCGGTAACGGTCTTGCGTTTAGCGTGCTCTGTGTAGGTTACAGCATCACGAATAACATTCTCTAAGAAAACCTTCAGTACACCTCTGGTTTCCTCATAGATAAGGCCAGAGATACGTTTGACACCACCTCGTCGAGCAAGACGTCGAATAGCAGGTTTTGTGATTCCCTGAATGTTATCACGAAGAATTTTTCGGTGACGTTTAGCACCTCCTTTTCCCAATCCTTTACCTCCTTTTCCGCGTCCAGACATATTGATATAGTTGCGTACAGAACGAGTACAAAAACAACGTTTGAGTTAACAGAATTCAGACAGCTTTAAAAAGAGGCCATAAAATTACCTACTGCTCGTGGAAACACCCTAATTAACCAATAGAGTTGCGTCATTACAAAATGTTCCGAACATTTTGTACATTTTTTTAAGTAAAACTGTAGTTTTTTTAAAAATTCGTGGTCTTAATGTTTCAGTAAGGCAATAAATTTGGCATCGTTGGAATTCGCCAAACCTTCTGCTACTTACTAAAAAAAAAAAAAGTCAAAAGCTTTTGTGTATCAGAAGATACAGCCGTTTTCCCGTAGCCAAAAAACACAGATTTTATAAAAATGTTAAAGTAATGAGCGTAATGTCATTATGCAGCCAATCAGAAATTACTTTGTTAGCACCAATCAAATGGTTTGTTTTGAACCTTAGCTGTCAATCAATATGAGAAATAAAACTTTGGCGCGATAGTGCATTTTAGACCGTCTTGTGTATCCGTACTACATCGACTTCTTAAAATATGGCTCGTACAAAGCAAACTGCACGTAAATCTACTGGAGGAAAGGCTCCACGAAAACAACTCGCCACTAAAGCTGCGAGGAAAAGCGCACCAGCTACTGGAGGAGTGAAAAAACCACATCGTTACAGACCTGGTACAGTTGCTCTCAGAGAAATCAGAAGATACCAGAAGTCAACCGAGCTCTTGATCCGCAAGTTGCCTTTCCAGCGTCTTGTGCGAGAAATTGCTCAGGACTTCAAAACAGATCTGCGATTCCAGAGCACAGCCGTTATGGCTCTGCAAGAGGCTTCTGAAGCGTACCTTGTTGGCTTGTTCGAGGATACTAACTTGTGTGCCATTCACGCAAAACGAGTTACAATCATGCCTAAAGACATCCAGTTGGCAAGAAGAATTCGTGGGGAACGTGCCTAAGCATCTTACCAAACAAAAAACGGCTATTTTTATAGCCACACATCCATAAAAAATATTACGGCTAGCTTTTTATATCAAACTTTGTTCTGCTTTCTGTTTAAATTTTATGCTACATAAAAATTTTATGCTACATAAAGTTTGACAATGTTAAAAATATGAAGGGCAAGAAAAGTAAAAGCAAGAAAATAAGAAATTTAAAAACGAAAATACTTAAACTTAGGGAATCTAATCTTAAAATTACTCTTTTTTAACTGTTTAAGTGACTTAAACAAGTTTAACTTTGTACCAAGATAATGTTTTTTTGTAAATGTGTGGCTATAAAAATAGCCGTTTGTTAATGTAATAGCCAGATACACACAAATTATTTTTTTGCGGTCTTCTTTGCTGCCTTTTTGGGAGTCTTTTTGACCTTCTTTGCTGCAGGTTTTTTAGCAACAGGCTTCTTTGTGGGTTTCTTAGCTGCTGGTTTCTTAGCCGAGGCTTTCTTTGTGGCAGGCTTCTTTGCTGCTTTCTTTGGCGTGCTCTTCTTTGCTGGCTTCTTTTTTGGTGTACTTTTCTTTGCAGTAGGCTTCTTTGCCGTTGGCTTTTTTGCTGCGGCCTTTTTCTTAGGTTTTTCTTTTTTTACCTGACCTAGCTTGAATGATCCAGAAGCACCAGTGCCTTTAGTTTGAATCAAATCGCCTGATGTTACTCCTCGTTTAAGAGCCATTTTCAGATGATGATCTGAGTTTTCAGCAACTTTGTAATTTGCATGAATATATTTTGTAATAGCTTGGCGAGATGAACCACCGCGTTCCTTTAGGGTAGCGATAGCAGCCTTGATCATGTCCACATATTTAGGGTGATCAGCTGTCTTCTTTGCAGCAGGTTTCTTCTTGGGTGCGATTTTCTTTGGAGAAGCTGCTTCACTCATTTTTAATGTTTTCTTACAACAATCCAACGATAAACGATGCTTGTTATCACAGTAGAAGTATACTAAACATTACCGTGTAAATGAGATATAATTTAAGACGGTGCGAAGTATGCGGACGTAAAAGTACCACTCCCGGGAATTGATTTGGCGCGAAAACAGAAATGTGTGTTTCTGTACATCGTATAATGTCCGTTTTGGGTGCCGCGACTATGCGAAAGCATGTTAATTTTTATTTGTAGCACGACGCAATAGTCTGAAAGAGAAGCTGCTGGAGTTTGAGGTCTTCAGCATTACATCTACTCTGTTAATTTGGGCTTCTTCCGCGCCCGTGTTAGGATTTTCATAAAGCGTTCTTTGGTTTGCGTTGCGTATGTCGGCCTACATCATCGACACGGCCTGTTTCCGGCTATTAGGAGCAATTCATATATTGGGCACTGCGTTTCGACTTTTTTATTAGACCACAGTAAAAAAATTCACTCACAGAAGTCCCTTTCTTTCATGGCTACAACAACGAAGAATTCTGTCGTAAGTAAAACGAATGCGCAAGCCAAAATAACGATGGGGCGAAGTCATAAGCATGGCCCTGTGGCCCAATGGATAAGGCATCTGACTACGAATCAGGGGATTCCAGGTTCGACTCCTGGCAGGGTCGCACTGTCGCATTTCGGCTGCATGGTCTACTGTGTAACGCGCGCGCACGTTCTGGCGTAATGCGTTGATAAACGGAATGTACGCAGTCATATTGGAAAGTAATATCACGCACTTAGTATCGTCGCCTTTGTTAGCATTCATGTAAGTTACCATCCACTCGCTACAGTCGCTCTCCATCCTACGGCTAAATCAACAGCCGTGATTTTTACTATGTCGCCGTCCATCCGTACGCGGTGACAGTTGTAAGCTTTACAGTAACGTGACATGCTCCACAAGCAGTTACGGTGTGTGGACGATGCCTATCATGGCAACGCTTGTTCTTTATCGCTTCTCGGCCTAATGGCTAAGATCAAGTGTAGTATCTGTTCTTATCAGTTTAATATCTGGTAGGCCATTCTCTGAATGGTCAGTATATTAATCTGATTTTTGGCCTTGGGTCATGGAGGTGGATTCATTCACGCCGTGACCACGGGTTGCCTTGGTGTTGCACTATTACCGATGGCGGCCCACATAAGCAATAAAAGAATAATAGCAGTCCTCTTTCCGACGGCACTCTGCATAGTCTACGGCGGGAACAAAACGCGTACACTGGGGGAGAATACAGCCTATGCCCCGCGACACGGCAGTTTATAACACACTCAAGCCACAAGCATTAACAAACTTTGAAGGGTACCCTCATGCTACGGTGCAGTTCCAACTCATACTTACCTGACGGGGAAGTAAAGACTGATCAATGAGGGTTTTCTTCCAGAGTGAGGCTCTTGCATTGCACTACGCTTGGGCTGACCTCTGCGATTACTGCAAACGTCAGTAACTCGACCGTACAATTTCTGGTAGTGGGGGCCTGCGTCCGCGCTCGCCCCCTCCTTAAGTCAAAATGAATGAGCTTAGAAAAGTTGCGCGGCCAAATGTCGGTGGTGACTTAAACGCTAAGGTAAAACCTCGCTTGGCTGTTACGAAACGTGATTGCGATATAAGTCCTCGGAAGGCGGCGGAATTTTATTTTATTTGCCATTCCGTCAGGGTTATTGGATGATCGGCAATAGATCGAGTTTGTATGCATTTGAAAGCTCTTTTTTCTCGTACTATCACCTGAAAATGTCGTAGGAAAATGTCATAGGAAACACTTTCAACAACCGCCACGTTCCTTAATTGTTATAACAAGAAATATATCACAGCACCATTGAAATGAAAAGGCAACAAATGAAAATGAAAAGCCTACGACACCGGGAGTTCCCAGGCGGTCCCCCATCCAAGTACTATCCCGGCCCGACGATGCTTAACTTCCGTGATCAGACGAGAACGGGTGTGTTCATCGTGGTATGGCCGTAGACATTAGTAGGGGCAAATACGTGCAATTTATTTTGACGTTGTGATCAAATTTTTTTATTTAATTTCTTTGAGTTACTTAGGACAAGGCGTATGCATGGATTATCTATTAGACTTTAAGGTTATAGTTTTGTGAAAAAAACAATGTTTTTTTAAAGATGTGTGGCTATAAAAATAGCCGTTGTTTTCTGAGTGTAGCGGTTTACTTCTTCTGTCCTTTGTCGTTCTTCTTTGGGAGTAAGACAGCTTGAATGTTTGGCAAAACACCACCAGCTGCAATGGTTACACCGCTCAAAAGTTTGTTTAATTCTTCATCATTACGAACAGCCAATTGTAAATGTCTTGGAATAATCCTAGCTTTTTTGTTGTCTCTTGCTGCGTTACCAGCCAACTCCAATATCTCAGCAGATAAATATTCCAAGACGGCTGCTAAGTAAACTGGTGCTCCAGATCCAATTCGGTTAGCATAGTGCCCTCTACGAAGGAATCTATGCACTCTACCGACTGGAAATTGAAGTCCAGCTCTTGAGGATCTTGTCTTGGCTTTAGCCTTAGCTTTTCCACCTTTTCCACGTCCAGACATAACTGCGATTTGATTTGTAAGTTAATACAAAAACGTACGAATATTTAACGTAAGTGTTAACGAAATAAACTTTACTCGTTTTTTCATCATAAAAATAGGATCGAAATCATGTTTTTTTAACCAATCATAATTAAGTATTAAACAAAAGATTTTTTTTTTAACCAATTAAATTGCGTATCGGCGTTTTCGGATCGAATTCGATCCGATTTTTTTACTTATAAACAAAAAGTTTTGACTTGCAGTTTAATGCTTATTTACAAGTTAAGTAGCAAAAATTTTTAACCATGTCTGACGCAGCAGCTAAAGGAGGAAAACAGGCACCTAAAGTAGCCAAGAAAGGTGAAAAAAGAGCCGGCAAAAAAGGAGGAAAGATTGGTGGAACTGGTGAAAAGAAACGCAAGAGAAAGAGAAAGGAAAGTTATGCTATTTACATCTACAATGTTTTGAAACAAGTTCACCCAGATGTCGGAGTTTCAAGCAAAGCTATGAGCATCATGAACTCATTTGTCAACGACATCTTTGAGCGCATTGCTTCCGAAGCTTCGCGTTTGGCTCTTCAAAACAAAAAGTCGACCATCTCTTCTCGTGAAATTCAAACCGCAGTACGTCTTCTCTTGCCTGGAGAACTTGCAAAACACGCAGTCAGTGAAGGAACAAAAGCCGTCACAAAATACACAAGCAGCAAGTAAACCAACGTCTACCAAACACAAACGGTCTTTTTTAAGACCACACATCTTTAAAAAAACATTTACTTGGCGTCACTACAAGTTAACCGAAGTTAATAAAACTTCTAAATAATGTGCTTAAGAACACTAGCCTACATTTAAAATACTTCCCCATGTGTGTGTGTGGATTAGCTTCACTTTTCATACGTATTATTAGCTGTACTTGCAGAAAAGACAAGTACATTGATCCATGTTATTGCTTACATTTAACTTAACCCAGCTTTTCACGGAAACACTCCCAGGCAAATTAACCCTACAAAGTATTTCTAAATTTTTTTTGTGTCATATATGACATAGTATCGTATAGCAATAAATGTAACTGTGACAAGACTTTACACATTGTGTAATTTGGAAGCGTGCACAAAGTAATGTTTTAAAAGATTTGTGGCTATAAAAATAGCCGTTTTTGTTGAGCAATGACAACGCTTAACCTCCGAATCCGTAAAGAGTTCTTCCTTGACGTTTTAAGGCATAAACAACATCCATAGCGGTAACGGTCTTGCGTTTAGCGTGCTCTGTGTAGGTTACAGCATCACGAATAACATTCTCTAAGAAAACCTTCAGTACACCTCTGGTTTCCTCATAGATAAGGCCAGAGATACGTTTGACACCACCTCGTCGAGCAAGACGTCGAATAGCAGGTTTTGTGATTCCCTGAATGTTATCACGAAGAATTTTTCGGTGACGTTTAGCACCTCCTTTTCCCAATCCTTTACCTCCTTTTCCGCGTCCAGACATATTGATATAGTTGCGTACAGAACGAGTACAAAAACAACGTTTGAGTTAACAGAATTCAGACAGCTTTAAAAAGAGGCCATAAAATTACCTACTGCTCGTGGAAACACCCTAATTAACCAATAGAGTTGCGTCATTACAAAATGTTCCGAACATTTTGTACATTTTTTTAAGTAAAACTGTAGTTTTTTTAAAAATTCGTGGTCTTAATGTTTCAGTAAGGCAATAAATTTGGCATCGTTGGAATTCGCCAAACCTTCTGCTACTTACTAAAAAAAAAAAAAGTCAAAAGCTTTTGTGTATCAGAAGATACAGCCGTTTTCCCGTAGCCAAAAAACACAGATTTTATAAAAATGTTAAAGTAATGAGCGTAATGTCATTATGCAGCCAATCAGAAATTACTTTGTTAGCACCAATCAAATGGTTTGTTTTGAACCTTAGCTGTCAATCAATATGAGAAATAAAACTTTGGCGCGATAGTGCATTTTAGACCGTCTTGTGTATCCGTACTACATCGACTTCTTAAAATATGGCTCGTACAAAGCAAACTGCACGTAAATCTACTGGAGGAAAGGCTCCACGAAAACAACTCGCCACTAAAGCTGCGAGGAAAAGCGCACCAGCTACTGGAGGAGTGAAAAAACCACATCGTTACAGACCTGGTACAGTTGCTCTCAGAGAAATCAGAAGATACCAGAAGTCAACCGAGCTCTTGATCCGCAAGTTGCCTTTCCAGCGTCTTGTGCGAGAAATTGCTCAGGACTTCAAAACAGATCTGCGATTCCAGAGCACAGCCGTTATGGCTCTGCAAGAGGCTTCTGAAGCGTACCTTGTTGGCTTGTTCGAGGATACTAACTTGTGTGCCATTCACGCAAAACGAGTTACAATCATGCCTAAAGACATCCAGTTGGCAAGAAGAATTCGTGGGGAACGTGCCTAAGCATCTTACCAAACAAAAAACGGCTATTTTTATAGCCACACATCCATAAAAAATATTACGGCTAGCTTTTTATATCAAACTTTGTTCTGCTTTCTGTTTAAATTTTATGCTACATAAAAATTTTATGCTACATAAAGTTTGACAATGTTAAAAATATGAAGGGCAAGAAAAGTAAAAGCAAGAAAATAAGAAATTTAAAAACGAAAATACTTAAACTTAGGGAATCTAATCTTAAAATTACTCTTTTTTAACTGTTTAAGTGACTTAAACAAGTTTAACTTTGTACCAAGATAATGTTTTTTTGTAAATGTGTGGCTATAAAAATAGCCGTTTGTTAATGTAATAGCCAGATACACACAAATTATTTTTTTGCGGTCTTCTTTGCTGCCTTTTTGGGAGTCTTTTTGACCTTCTTTGCTGCAGGTTTTTTAGCAACAGGCTTCTTTGTGGGTTTCTTAGCTGCTGGTTTCTTAGCCGAGGCTTTCTTTGTGGCAGGCTTCTTTGCTGCTTTCTTTGGCGTGCTCTTCTTTGCTGGCTTCTTTTTTGGTGTACTTTTCTTTGCAGTAGGCTTCTTTGCCGTTGGCTTTTTTGCTGCGGCCTTTTTCTTAGGTTTTTCTTTTTTTACCTGACCTAGCTTGAATGATCCAGAAGCACCAGTGCCTTTAGTTTGAATCAAATCGCCTGATGTTGCTCCTCGTTTAAGAGCCATTTTCAGATGATGATCTGAGTTTTCAGCAACTTTGTAATTTGCATGAATATATTTTGTAATAGCTTGGCGAGATGAACCACCGCGTTCCTTTAGGGTAGCGATAGCAGCCTTGATCATGTCCACATATTTAGGGTGATCAGCTGTCTTCTTTGCAGCAGGTTTCTTCTTGGGTGCGATTTTCTTTGGAGAAGCTGCTTCACTCATTTTTAATGTTTTCTTACAACAATCCAACGATAAACGATGCTTGTTATCACAGTAGAAGTATACTAAACATTACCGTGTAAATGAGATATAATTTAAGACGGTGCGAAGTATGCGGACGTAAAAGTACCACTCCCGGGAATTGATTTGGCGCGAAAACAGAAATGTGTGTTTCTGTACATCGTATAATGTCCGTTTTGGGTGCCGCGACTATGCGAAAGCATGTTAATTTTTATTTGTAGCACGACGCAATAGTCTGAAAGAGAAGCTGCTGGAGTTTGAGGTCTTCAGCATTACATCTACTCTGTTAATTTGGGCTTCTTCCGCGCCCGTGTTAGGATTTTCATAAAGCGTTCTTTGGTTTGCGTTGCGTATGTCGGCCTACATCATCGACACGGCCTGTTTCCGGCTATTAGGAGCAATTCATATATTGGGCACTGCGTTTCGACTTTTTTATTAGACCACAGTAAAAAAATTCACTCACAGAAGTCCCTTTCTTTCATGGCTACAAACACGAAGAATTCTGTCGTAAGTAAAACGAATGCGCAAGCCAAAATAACGATGGGGCGAAGTCATAAGCATGGCCCTGTGGCCCAATGGATAAGGCATCTGACTACGAATCAGGGGATTCCAGGTTCGACTCCTGGCAGGGTCGCACTGTCGCATTTCGGCTGCATGGTCTACTGTGTAACGCGCGCGCACGTTCTGGCGTAATGCGTTGATAAACGGAATGTACGCAGTCATATTGGAAAGTAATATCACGCACTTAGTATCGTCGCCTTTGTTAGCATTCATGTAAGTTACCATCCACTCGCTACAGTCGCTCTCCATCCTACGGCTAAATCGCCTTTGTTAGCATTCATGTAAGTTACCATCCACTCGCTACAGTCGCTCTCCATCCTACGGCTAAATCAACAGCCGTGATTTTTACTATGTCGCCGTCCATCCGTACGCGGTGACAGTTGTAAGCTTTACAGTAACGTGACATGCTCCACAAGCAGTTACGGTGTGTGGACGATGCCTATCATGGCAACGCTTGTTCTTTATCGCTTCTCGGCCTAATGGCTAAGATCAAGTGTAGTATCTGTTCTTATCAGTTTAATATCTGGTAGGCCATTCTCTGAATGGTCAGTATATTAATCTGATTTTTGGCCTTGGGTCATGGAGGTGGATTCATTCACGCCGTGACCACGGGTTGCCTTGGTGTTGCACTATTACCGATGGCGGCCCACATAAGCAATAAAAGAATAATAGCAGTCCTCTTTCCGACGGCACTCTGCATAGTCTACGGCGGGAACAAAACGCGTACACTGGGGGAGAATACAGCCTATGCCCCGCGACACGGCAGTTTATAACACACTCAAGCCACAAGCATTAACAAACTTTGAAGGGTACCCTCATGCTACGGTGCAGTTCCAACTCATACTTACCTGACGGGGAAGTAAAGACTGATCAATGAGGGTTTTCTTCCAGAGTGAGGCTCTTGCATTGCACTACGCTTGGGCTGACCTCTGCGATTACTGCAAACGTCAGTAACTCGACCGTACAATTTCTGGTAGTGGGGGCCTGCGTCCGCGCTCGCCCCCTCCTTAAGTCAAAATGAATGAGCTTAGAAAAGTTGCGCGGCCAAATGTCGGTGGTGACTTAAACGCTAAGGTAAAACCTCGCTTGGCTGTTACGAAACGTGATTGCGATATAAGTCCTCGGAAGGCGGCGGAATTTTATTTTATTTGCCATTCCGTCAGGGTTATTGGATGATCGGCAATAGATCGAGTTTGTATGCATTTGAAAGCTCTTTTTTCTCGTACTATCACCTGAAAATGTCGTAGGAAAATGTCATAGGAAACACTTTCAACAACCGCCACGTTCCTTAATTGTTATAACAAGAAATATATCACAGCAAATGAAAATGAAAAGCCTACGACACCGGGAGTTCCCAGGCGGTCCCCCATCCAAGTACTATCCCGGCCCGACGATGCTTAACTTCCGTGATCAGACGAGAACGGGTGTGTTCATCGTGGTATGGCCGTAGACATTAGTAGGTGCAAATACGTGCAATTTATTTTGACGTTGTGATCAAATTTTTTTATTTAATTTCTTTGAGTTACTTAGGACAAGGCGTATGCATGGATTATCTATTAGACTTTAAGGTTATAGTTTTGTGAAAAAAACAATGTTTTTTTAAAGATGTGTGGCTATAAAAATAGCCGTTGTTTTCTGAGTGTAGCGGTTTACTTCTTCTGTCCTTTGTCGTTCTTCTTTGGGAGTAAGACAGCTTGAATGTTTGGCAAAACACCACCAGCTGCAATGGTTACACCGCTCAAAAGTTTGTTTAATTCTTCATCATTACGAACAGCCAATTGTAAATGTCTTGGAATAATCCTAGCTTTTTTGTTGTCTCTTGCTGCGTTACCAGCCAACTCCAATATCTCAGCAGATAAATATTCCAAGACGGCTGCTAAGTAAACTGGTGCTCCAGATCCAATTCGGTTAGCATAGTGCCCTCTACGAAGGAATCTATGCACTCTACCGACTGGAAATTGAAGTCCAGCTCTTGAGGATCTTGTCTTGGCTTTAGCCTTAGCTTTTCCACCTTTTCCACGTCCAGACATAACTGCGATTTGATTTGTAAGTTAATACAAAAACGTACGAATATTTAACGTAAGTGTTAACGAAATAAACTTTACTCGTTTTTTCATCATAAAAATAGGATCGAAATCATGTTTTTTTAACCAATCATAATTAAGTATTAAACAAAAGATTTTTTTTTTAACCAATTAAATTGCGTATCGGCGTTTTCGGATCGAATTCGATCCGATTTTTTTACTTATAAACAAAAAGTTTTGACTTGCAGTTTAATGCTTATTTACAAGTTAAGTAGCAAAAATTTTTAACCATGTCTGACGCAGCAGCTAAAGGAGGAAAACAGGCACCTAAAGTAGCCAAGAAAGGTGAAAAAAGAGCCGGCAAAAAAGGAGGAAAGATTGGTGGAACTGGTGAAAAGAAACGCAAGAGAAAGAGAAAGGAAAGTTATGCTATTTACATCTACAATGTTTTGAAACAAGTTCACCCAGATGTCGGAGTTTCAAGCAAAGCTATGAGCATCATGAACTCATTTGTCAACGACATCTTTGAGCGCATTGCTTCCGAAGCTTCGCGTTTGGCTCTTCAAAACAAAAAGTCGACCATCTCTTCTCGTGAAATTCAAACCGCAGTACGTCTTCTCTTGCCTGGAGAACTTGCAAAACACGCAGTCAGTGAAGGAACAAAAGCCGTCACAAAATACACAAGCAGCAAGTAAACCAACGTCTACCAAACACAAACGGTCTTTTTTAAGACCACACATCTTTAAAAAAACATTTACTTGGCGTCACTACAAGTTAACCGAAGTTAATAAAACTTCTAAATAATGTGCTTAAGAACACTAGCCTACATTTAAAATACTTCCCCATGTGTGTGTGGATTAGCTTCACTTTTCATACGTATTATTAGCTGTACTTGCAGAAAAGACAAGTACATTGATCCATGTTATTGCTTACATTTAACTTAACCCAGCTTTTCACGGAAACACTCCCAGGCAAATTAACCCTACAAAGTATTTCTAAATTTTTTTTGTGTCATATATGACATAGTATCGTATAGCAATAAATGTAACTGTGACAAGACTTTACACATTGTGTAATTTGGAAGCGTGCACAAAGTAATGTTTTAAAAGATTTGTGGCTATAAAAATAGCCGTTTTTGTTGAGCAATGACAACGCTTAACCTCCGAATCCGTAAAGAGTTCTTCCTTGACGTTTTAAGGCATAAACAACATCCATAGCGGTAACGGTCTTGCGTTTAGCGTGCTCTGTGTAGGTTACAGCATCACGAATAACATTCTCTAAGAAAACCTTCAGTACACCTCTGGTTTCCTCATAGATAAGGCCAGAGATACGTTTGACACCACCTCGTCGAGCAAGACGCCGAATAGCAGGTTTTGTGATTCCCTGAATGTTATCACGAAGAATTTTTCGGTGACGTTTAGCACCTCCTTTTCCCAATCCTTTACCTCCTTTTCCGCGTCCAGACATATTGATATAGTTGCGTACAGAACGAGTACAAAAACAACGTTTGAGTTAACAGAATTCAGACAGCTTTAAAAAGAGGCCATAAAATTACCTACTGCTCGTGGAAACACCCTAATTAACCAATAGAGTTGCGTCATTACAAAATGTTCCGAACATTTTGTACATTTTTTTAAGTAAAACTGTAGTTTTTTTAAAAATTCGTGGTCTTAATGTTTCAGTAAGGCAATAAATTTGGCATCGTTGGAATTCGCCAAACCTTCTGCTACTTACTAAAAAAAAAAAAAGTCAAAAGCTTTTGTGTATCAGAAGATACAGCCGTTTTCCCGTAGCCAAAAAACACAGATTTTATAAAAATGTTAAAGTAATGAGCGTAATGTCATTATGCAGCCAATCAGAAATTACTTTCTTAGCACCAATCAAATGGTTTGTTTTGAACCTTAGCTGTCAATCAATATGAGAAATAAAACTTTGGCGCGATAGTGCATTTTAGACCGTCTTGTGTATCCGTACTACATCGACTTCTTAAAATATGGCTCGTACAAAGCAAACTGCACGTAAATCTACTGGAGGAAAGGCTCCACGAAAACAACTCGCCACTAAAGCTGCGAGGAAAAGCGCACCAGCTACTGGAGGAGTGAAAAAACCACATCGTTACAGACCTGGTACAGTTGCTCTCAGAGAAATCAGAAGATACCAGAAGTCAACCGAGCTCTTGATCCGCAAGTTGCCTTTCCAGCGTCTTGTGCGAGAAATTGCTCAGGACTTCAAAACAGATCTGCGATTCCAGAGCACAGCCGTTATGGCTCTGCAAGAGGCTTCTGAAGCGTACCTTGTTGGCTTGTTCGAGGATACTAACTTGTGTGCCATTCACGCAAAACGAGTTACAATCATGCCTAAAGACATCCAGTTGGCAAGAAGAATTCGTGGGGAACGTGCCTAAGCATCTTACCAAACAAAAAACGGCTATTTTTATAGCCACACATCCATAAAAAATATTACGGCTAGCTTTTTATATCAAACTTTGTCCTGCTTTCTGTTTAAATTTTATGCTACATAAAAATTTTATGCTACATAAAGTTTGACAATGTTAAAAATATGAAGGGCAAGAAAAGTAAAAGCAAGAAAATAAGAAATTTAAAAACGAAAATACTTAAACTTAGGGAATCTAATCTTAAATTTACTCTTTTTTAACTGTTTAAGTGACTTAAACAAGTTTAACTTTGTACCAAGATAATGTTTTTTTGTAAATGTGTGGCTATAAAAATAGCCGTTTGTTAATGTAATAGCCAGATACACACAAATTATTTTTTTGCGGTCTTCTTTGCTGCCTTTTTGGGAGTCTTTTTGACCTTCTTTGCTGCAGGTTTTTTAGCAACAGGCTTCTTTGTGGGTTTCTTAGCTGCTGGTTTCTTAGCCGAGGCTTTCTTTGTGGCAGGCTTCTTTGCTGCTTTCTTTGGCGTGCTCTTCTTTGCTGGCTTCTTTTTTGGTGTACTTTTCTTTGCAGTAGGCTTCTTTGCCGTTGGCTTTTTTGCTGCGGCCTTTTTCTTAGGTTTTTCTTTTTTTACCTGACCTAGCTTGAATGATCCAGAAGCACCAGTGCCTTTAGTTTGAATCAAATCGCCTGATGTTACTCCTCGTTTAAGAGCCATTTTCAGATGATGATCTGAGTTTTCAGCAACTTTGTAATTTGCATGAATATATTTTGTAATAGCTTGGCGAGATGAACCACCGCGTTCCTTTAGGGTAGCGATAGCAGCCTTGATCATGTCCACATATTTAGGGTGATCAGCTGTCTTCTTTGCAGCAGGTTTCTTCTTGGGTGCGATTTTCTTTGGAGAAGCTGCTTCACTCATTTTTAATGTTTTCTTACAACAATCCAACGATAAACGATGCTTGTTATCACAGTAGAAGTATACTAAACATTACCGTGTAAATGAGATATAATTTAAGACGGTGCGAAGTATGCGGACGTAAAAGTACCACTCCCGGGAATTGATTTGGCGCGAAAACAGAAATGTGTGTTTCTGTACATCGTATAATGTCCGTTTTGGGTGCCGCGACTATGCGAAAGCATGTTAATTTTTATTTGTAGTACGACGCAATAGTCTGCAAGAGAAGCTGCTGGAGTTTGAGGTCTTCAGCATTACATCTAGTCTGTTAATTTGGGCTTCTTCCGCGCTCGTGTTAGGATTTTCATAAAGCGTTCTTTGGTTTGCGTTGCGTATGTCGGCCTACATCATCGACACGGCCTGTTTCCGGCTATTAGGAGCAATTCATATATTGGGCACTGCGTTTCGACTTTTTTATTAGACCACAGTAAAAAAATTCACTCACAGAAGTCCCTTTCTTTCATGGCTACAAACACGAAGAATTCTGTCGTAAGTAAAACGAATGCGCAAGCCAAAATGACGATGGGGCGAAGTCATAAGCATGGCCCTGTGGCCCAATGGATAAGGCATCTGACTACGAATCAGGGGATTCCAGGTTCGACTCCTGGCAGGGTCGCACTGTCGCATTTCGGCTGCATGGTCTACTGTGTAACGCGCGCGCACGTTCTGGCGTAATGCGTTGATAAACGGAATGTACGCAGACATATTGGAAAGTAATATCACGCACTTAGTATCGTCGCCTTTGTTAGCATTCATGTAAGTTACCATCCACTCGCTACAGTCGCTCTCCATCCTACGGCTAAATCAACAGCCGTGATTTTTACTATGTCGCCGTCCATCCGTACGCGGTGACAGTTGTAAGCTTTACAGTAACGTGACATGCTCCACAAGCAGTTACGGTGTGTGGACGATGCCTATCATGGCAACGCTTGTTCTTTATCGCTTCTCGGCCTAATGGCTAAGATCAAGTGTAGTATCTGTTCTTATCAGTTTAATATCTGGTAGGCCATTCTCTGAATGGTCAGTATATTAATCTGATTTTTGGCCTTGGGTCATGGAGGTGGATTCATTCACGCCGTGACCACGGGTTGCCTTGGTGTTGCACTATTACCGATGGCGGCCCACATAAGCAATAAAAGAATAATAGCAGTCCTCTTTCCGACGGCACTCTGCATAGTCTACGGCGGGAACAAAACGCGTACACTGGGGGAGAATACAGCCTATGCCCCGCGACACGGCAGTTTATAACACACTCAAGCCACAAGCATTAACAAACTTTGAAGGGTACCCTCATGCTACGGTGCAGTTCCAACTCATACTTACCTGACGGGGAAGTAAAGACTGATCAATGAGGGTTTTCTTCCAGAGTGAGGCTCTTGCATTGCACTACGCTTGGGCTGACCTCTGCGATTACTGCAAACGTCAGTAACTCGACCGTACAATTTCTGGTAGTGGGGGCCTGCGTCCGCGCTCGCCCCCTCCTTAAGTCAAAATGAATGAGCTTAGAAAAGTTGCGCGGCCAAATGTCGGTGGTGACTTAAACGCTAAGGTAAAACCTCGCTTGGCTGTTACGAAACGTGATTGCGATATAAGTCCTCGGAAGGCGGCGGAATTTTATTTTATTTGCCATTCCGTCAGGGTTATTGGATGATCGGCAATAGATCGAGTTTGTATGCATTTGAAAGCTCTTTTTTCTCGTACTATCACCTGAAAATGTCGTAGGAAAATGTCATAGGAAACACTTTCAACAACCGCCACGTTCCTTAATTGTTATAACAAGAAATATATCACAGCAAATGAAAATGAAAAGCCTACGACACCGGGAGTTCCCAGGCGGTCCCCCATCCAAGTACTATCCCGGCCCGACGATGCTTAACTTCCGTGATCAGACGAGAACGGGTGTGTTCATCGTGGTATGGCCGTAGACATTAGTAGGTGCAAATACGTGCAATTTATTTTGACGTTGTGATCAAATTTTTTTATTTAATTTCTTTGAGTTACTTAGGACAAGGCGTATGCATGGATTATCTATTAGACTTTAAGGTTATAGTTTTGTGAAAAAAACAATGTTTTTTTAAAGATGTGTGGCTATAAAAATAGCCGTTGTTTTCTGAGTGTAGCGGTTTACTTCTTCTGTCCTTTGTCGTTCTTCTTTGGGAGTAAGACAGCTTGAATGTTTGGCAAAACACCACCAGCTGCAATGGTTACACCGCTCAAAAGTTTGTTTAATTCTTCATCATTACGAACAGCCAATTGTAAATGTCTTGGAATAATCCTAGCTTTTTTGTTGTCTCTTGCTGCGTTACCAGCCAACTCCAATATCTCAGCAGATAAATATTCCAAGACGGCTGCTAAGTAAACTGGTGCTCCAGATCCAATTCGGTTAGCATAGTGCCCTCTACGAAGGAATCTATGCACTCTACCGACTGGAAATTGAAGTCCAGCTCTTGAGGATCTTGTCTTGGCTTTAGCCTTAGCTTTTCCACCTTTTCCACGTCCAGACATAACTGCGATTTGATTTGTAAGTTAATACAAAAACGTACGAATATTTAACGTAAGTGTTAACGAAATAAACTTTACTCGTTTTTTCATCATAAAAATAGGATCGAAATCATGTTTTTTTAACCAATCATAATTAAGTATTAAACAAAAGATTTTTTTTTTAACCAATTAAATTGCGTATCGGCGTTTTCGGATCGAATTCGATCCGATTTTTTTACTTATAAACAAAAAGTTTTGACTTGCAGTTTAATGCTTATTTACAAGTTAAGTAGCAAAAATTTTTAACCATGTCTGACGCAGCAGCTAAAGGAGGAAAACAGGCACCTAAAGTAGCCAAGAAAGGTGAAAAAAGAGCCGGCAAAAAAGGAGGAAAGATTGGTGGAACTGGTGAAAAGAAACGCAAGAGAAAGAGAAAGGAAAGTTATGCTATTTACATCTACAATGTTTTGAAACAAGTTCACCCAGATGTCGGAGTTTCAAGCAAAGCTATGAGCATCATGAACTCATTTGTCAACGACATCTTTGAGCGCATTGCTTCCGAAGCTTCGCGTTTGGCTCTTCAAAACAAAAAGTCGACCATCTCTTCTCGTGAAATTCAAACCGCAGTACGTCTTCTCTTGCCTGGAGAACTTGCAAAACACGCAGTCAGTGAAGGAACAAAAGCCGTCACAAAATACACAAGCAGCAAGTAAACCAACGTCTACCAAACACAAACGGTCTTTTTTAAGACCACACATCTTTAAAAAAACATTTACTTGGCGTCACTACAAGTTAACCGAAGTTAATAAAACTTCTAAATAATGTGCTTAAGAACACTAGCCTACATTTAAAATACTTCCCCATGTGTGTGTGGATTAGCTTCACTTTTCATACGTATTATTAGCTGTACTTGCAGAAAAGACAAGTACATTGATCCATGTTATTGCTTACATTTAACTTAACCCAGCTTTTCACGGAAACACTCCCAGGCAAATTAACCCTACAAAGTATTTCTAAATTTTTTTTGTGTCATATATGACATAGTATCGTATAGCAATAAATGTAACTGTGACAAGACTTTACACATTGTGTAATTTGGAAGCGTGCACAAAGTAATGTTTTAAAAGATTTGTGGCTATAAAAATAGCCGTTTTTGTTGAGCAATGACAACGCTTAACCTCCGAATCCGTAAAGAGTTCTTCCTTGACGTTTTAAGGCATAAACAACATCCATAGCGGTAACGGTCTTGCGTTTAGCGTGCTCTGTGTAGGTTACAGCATCACGAATAACATTCTCTAAGAAAACCTTCAGTACACCTCTGGTTTCCTCATAGATAAGGCCAGAGATACGTTTGACACCACCTCGTCGAGCAAGACGCCGAATAGCAGGTTTTGTGATTCCCTGAATGTTATCACGAAGAATTTTTCGGTGACGTTTAGCACCTCCTTTTCCCAATCCTTTACCTCCTTTTCCGCGTCCAGACATATTGATATAGTTGCGTACAGAACGAGTACAAAAACAACGTTTGAGTTAACAGAATTCAGACAGCTTTAAAAAGAGGCCATAAAATTACCTACTGCTCGTGGAAACACCCTAATTAACCAATAGAGTTGCGTCATTACAAAATGTTCCGAACATTTTGTACATTTTTTTAAGTAAAACTGTAGTTTTTTTAAAAATTCGTGGTCTTAATGTTTCAGTAAGGCAATAAATTTGGCATCGTTGGAATTCGCCAAACCTTCTGCTACTTACTAAAAAAAAAAAAAGTCAAAAGCTTTTGTGTATCAGAAGATACAGCCGTTTTCCCGTAGCCAAAAAACACAGATTTTATAAAAATGTTAAAGTAATGAGCGTAATGTCATTATGCAGCCAATCAGAAATTACTTTCTTAGCACCAATCAAATGGTTTGTTTTGAACCTTAGCTGTCAATCAATATGAGAAATAAAACTTTGGCGCGATAGTGCATTTTAGACCGTCTTGTGTATCCGTACTACATCGACTTCTTAAAATATGGCTCGTACAAAGCAAACTGCACGTAAATCTACTGGAGGAAAGGCTCCACGAAAACAACTCGCCACTAAAGCTGCGAGGAAAAGCGCACCAGCTACTGGAGGAGTGAAAAAACCACATCGTTACAGACCTGGTACAGTTGCTCTCAGAGAAATCAGAAGATACCAGAAGTCAACCGAGCTCTTGATCCGCAAGTTGCCTTTCCAGCGTCTTGTGCGAGAAATTGCTCAGGACTTCAAAACAGATCTGCGATTCCAGAGCACAGCCGTTATGGCTCTGCAAGAGGCTTCTGAAGCGTACCTTGTTGGCTTGTTCGAGGATACTAACTTGTGTGCCATTCACGCAAAACGAGTTACAATCATGCCTAAAGACATCCAGTTGGCAAGAAGAATTCGTGGGGAACGTGCCTAAGCATCTTACCAAACAAAAAACGGCTATTTTTATAGCCACACATCCATAAAAAATATTACGGCTAGCTTTTTATATCAAACTTTGTCCTGCTTTCTGTTTAAATTTTATGCTACATAAAAATTTTATGCTACATAAAGTTTGACAATGTTAAAAATATGAAGGGCAAGAAAAGTAAAAGCAAGAAAATAAGAAATTTAAAAACGAAAATACTTAAACTTAGGGAATCTAATCTTAAATTTACTCTTTTTTAACTGTTTAAGTGACTTAAACAAGTTTAACTTTGTACCAAGATAATGTTTTTTTGTAAATGTGTGGCTATAAAAATAGCCGTTTGTTAATGTAATAGCCAGATACACACAAATTATTTTTTTGCGGTCTTCTTTGCTGCCTTTTTGGGAGTCTTTTTGACCTTCTTTGCTGCAGGTTTTTTAGCAACAGGCTTCTTTGTGGGTTTCTTAGCTGCTGGTTTCTTAGCCGAGGCTTTCTTTGTGGCAGGCTTCTTTGCTGCTTTCTTTGGCGTGCTCTTCTTTGCTGGCTTCTTTTTTGGTGTACTTTTCTTTGCAGTAGGCTTCTTTGCCGTTGGCTTTTTTGCTGCGGCCTTTTTCTTAGGTTTTTCTTTTTTTACCTGACCTAGCTTGAATGATCCAGAAGCACCAGTGCCTTTAGTTTGAATCAAATCGCCTGATGTTACTCCTCGTTTAAGAGCCATTTTCAGATGATGATCTGAGTTTTCAGCAACTTTGTAATTTGCATGAATATATTTTGTAATAGCTTGGCGAGATGAACCACCGCGTTCCTTTAGGGTAGCGATAGCAGCCTTGATCATGTCCACATATTTAGGGTGATCAGCTGTCTTCTTTGCAGCAGGTTTCTTCTTGGGTGCGATTTTCTTTGGAGAAGCTGCTTCACTCATTTTTAATGTTTTCTTACAACAATCCAACGATAAACGATGCTTGTTATCACAGTAGAAGTATACTAAACATTACCGTGTAAATGAGATATAATTTAAGACGGTGCGAAGTATGCGGACGTAAAAGTACCACTCCCGGGAATTGATTTGGCGCGAAAACAGAAATGTGTGTTTCTGTACATCGTATAATGTCCGTTTTGGGTGCCGCGACTATGCGAAAGCATGTTAATTTTTATTTGTAGTACGACGCAATAGTCTGCAAGAGAAGCTGCTGGAGTTTGAGGTCTTCAGCATTACATCTAGTCTGTTAATTTGGGCTTCTTCCGCGCTCGTGTTAGGATTTTCATAAAGCGTTCTTTGGTTTGCGTTGCGTATGTCGGCCTACATCATCGACACGGCCTGTTTCCGGCTATTAGGAGCAATTCATATATTGGGCACTGCGTTTCGACTTTTTTATTAGACCACAGTAAAAAAATTCACTCACAGAAGTCCCTTTCTTTCATGGCTACAAACACGAAGAATTCTGTCGTAAGTAAAACGAATGCGCAAGCCAAAATGACGATGGGGCGAAGTCATAAGCATGGCCCTGTGGCCCAATGGATAAGGCATCTGACTACGAATCAGGGGATTCCAGGTTCGACTCCTGGCAGGGTCGCACTGTCGCATTTCGGCTGCATGGTCTACTGTGTAACGCGCGCGCACGTTCTGGCGTAATGCGTTGATAAACGGAATGTACGCAGACATATTGGAAAGTAATATCACGCACTTAGTATCGTCGCCTTTGTTAGCATTCATGTAAGTTACCATCCACTCGCTACAGTCGCTCTCCATCCTACGGCTAAATCAACAGCCGTGATTTTTACTATGTCGCCGTCCATCCGTACGCGGTGACAGTTGTAAGCTTTACAGTAACGTGACATGCTCCACAAGCAGTTACGGTGTGTGGACGATGCCTATCATGGCAACGCTTGTTCTTTATCGCTTCTCGGCCTAATGGCTAAGATCAAGTGTAGTATCTGTTCTTATCAGTTTAATATCTGGTAGGCCATTCTCTGAATGGTCAGTATATTAATCTGATTTTGGCCTTGGGTCATGGAGGTGGATTCATTCACGCCGTGACCACGGGTTGCCTTGGTGTTGCACTATTACCGATGGCGGCCCACATAAGCAATAAAAGAATAATAGCAGTCCTCTTTCCGACGGCACTCTGCATAGTCTACGGCGGGAACAAAACGCGTACACTGGGGGAGAATACAGCCTATGCCCCGCGACACGGCAGTTTATAACACACTCAAGCCACAAGCATTAACAAACTTTGAAGGGTACCCTCATGCTACGGTGCAGTTCCAACTCATACTTACCTGACGGGGAAGTAAAGACTGATCAATGAGGGTTTTCTTCCAGAGTGAGGCTCTTGCATTGCACTACGCTTGGGCTGACCTCTGCGATTACTGCAAACGTCAGTAACTCGACCGTACAATTTCTGGTAGTGGGGGCCTGCGTCCGCGCTCGCCCCCTCCTTAAGTCAAAATGAATGAGCTTAGAAAAGTTGCGCGGCCAAATGTCGGTGGTGACTTAAACGCTAAGGTAAAACCTCGCTTGGCTGTTACGAAACGTGATTGCGATATAAGTCCTCGGAAGGCGGCGGAATTTTATTTTATTTGCCATTCCGTCAGGGTTATTGGATGATCGGCAATAGATCGAGTTTGTATGCATTTGAAAGCTCTTTTTTCTCGTACTATCACCTGAAAATGTCGTAGGAAAATGTCATAGGAAACACTTTCAACAACCGCCACGTTCCTTAATTGTTATAACAAGAAATATATCACAGCAAATGAAAATGAAAAGCCTACGACACCGGGAGTTCCCAGGCGGTCCCCCATCCAAGTACTATCCCGGCCCGACGATGCTTAACTTCCGTGATCAGACGAGAACGGGTGTGTTCATCGTGGTATGGCCGTAGACATTAGTAGGTGCAAATACGTGCAATTTATTTTGACGTTGTGATCAAATTTTTTTATTTAATTTCTTTGAGTTACTTAGGACAAGGCGTATGCATGGATTATCTATTAGACTTTAAGGTTATAGTTTTGTGAAAAAAACAATGTTTTTTTAAAGATGTGTGGCTATAAAAATAGCCGTTGTTTTCTGAGTGTAGCGGTTTACTTCTTCTGTCCTTTGTCGTTCTTCTTTGGGAGTAAGACAGCTTGAATGTTTGGCAAAACACACCACCAGCTGCAATGGTTACACCGCTCAAAAGTTTGTTTAATTCTTCATCATTACGAACAGCCAATTGTAAATGTCTTGGAATAATCCTAGCTTTTTTGTTGTCTCTTGCTGCGTTACCAGCCAACTCCAATATCTCAGCAGATAAATATTCCAAGACGGCTGCTAAGTAAACTGGTGCTCCAGATCCAATTCGGTTAGCATAGTGCCCTCTACGAAGGAATCTATGCACTCTACCGACTGGAAATTGAAGTCCAGCTCTTGAGGATCTTGTCTTGGCTTTAGCCTTAGCTTTTCCACCTTTTCCACGTCCAGACATAACTGCGATTTGATTTGTAAGTTAATACAAAAACGTACGAATATTTAACGTAAGTGTTAACGAAATAAACTTTACTCGTTTTTTCATCATAAAAATAGGATCGAAATCATGTTTTTTTAACCAATCATAATTAAGTATTAAACAAAAGATTTTTTTTTTAACCAATTAAATTGCGTATCGGCGTTTTCGGATCGAATTCGATCCGATTTTTTTACTTATAAACAAAAAGTTTTGACTTGCAGTTTAATGCTTATTTACAAGTTAAGTAGCAAAAATTTTTAACCATGTCTGACGCAGCAGCTAAAGGAGGAAAACAGGCACCTAAAGTAGCCAAGAAAGGTGAAAAAAGAGCCGGCAAAAAAGGAGGAAAGATTGGTGGAACTGGTGAAAAGAAACGCAAGAGAAAGAGAAAGGAAAGTTATGCTATTTACATCTACAATGTTTTGAAACAAGTTCACCCAGATGTCGGAGTTTCAAGCAAAGCTATGAGCATCATGAACTCATTTGTCAACGACATCTTTGAGCGCATTGCTTCCGAAGCTTCGCGTTTGGCTCTTCAAAACAAAAAGTCGACCATCTCTTCTCGTGAAATTCAAACCGCAGTACGTCTTCTCTTGCCTGGAGAACTTGCAAAACACGCAGTCAGTGAAGGAACAAAAGCCGTCACAAAATACACAAGCAGCAAGTAAACCAACGTCTACCAAACACAAACGGTCTTTTTTAAGACCACACATCTTTAAAAAAACATTTACTTGGCGTCACTACAAGTTAACCGAAGTTAATAAAACTTCTAAATAATGTGCTTAAGAACACTAGCCTACATTTAAAATACTTCCCCATGTGTGTGTGGATTAGCTTCACTTTTCATACGTATTATTAGCTGTACTTGCAGAAAAGACAAGTACATTGATCCATGTTATTGCTTACATTTAACTTAACCCAGCTTTTCACGGAAACACTCCCAGGCAAATTAACCCTACAAAGTATTTCTAAATTTTTTTTGTGTCATATATGACATAGTATCGTATAGCAATAAATGTAACTGTGACAAGACTTTACACATTGTGTAATTTGGAAGCGTGCACAAAGTAATGTTTTAAAAGATTTGTGGCTATAAAAATAGCCGTTTTTGTTGAGCAATGACAACGCTTAACCTCCGAATCCGTAAAGAGTTCTTCCTTGACGTTTTAAGGCATAAACAACATCCATAGCGGTAACGGTCTTGCGTTTAGCGTGCTCTGTGTAGGTTACAGCATCACGAATAACATTCTCTAAGAAAACCTTCAGTACACCTCTGGTTTCCTCATAGATAAGGCCAGAGATACGTTTGACACCACCTCGTCGAGCAAGACGCCGAATAGCAGGTTTTGTGATTCCCTGAATGTTATCACGAAGAATTTTTCGGTGACGTTTAGCACCTCCTTTTCCCAATCCTTTACCTCCTTTTCCGCGTCCAGACATATTGATATAGTTGCGTACAGAACGAGTACAAAAACAACGTTTGAGTTAACAGAATTCAGACAGCTTTAAAAAGAGGCCATAAAATTACCTACTGCTCGTGGAAACACCCTAATTAACCAATAGAGTTGCGTCATTACAAAATGTTCCGAACATTTTGTACATTTTTTTAAGTAAAACTGTAGTTTTTTTAAAAATTCGTGGTCTTAATGTTTCAGTAAGGCAATAAATTTGGCATCGTTGGAATTCGCCAAACCTTCTGCTACTTACTAAAAAAAAAAAAAGTCAAAAGCTTTTGTGTATCAGAAGATACAGCCGTTTTCCCGTAGCCAAAAAACACAGATTTTATAAAAATGTTAAAGTAATGAGCGTAATGTCATTATGCAGCCAATCAGAAATTACTTTCTTAGCACCAATCAAATGGTTTGTTTTGAACCTTAGCTGTCAATCAATATGAGAAATAAAACTTTGGCGCGATAGTGCATTTTAGACCGTCTTGTGTATCCGTACTACATCGACTTCTTAAAATATGGCTCGTACAAAGCAAACTGCACGTAAATCTACTGGAGGAAAGGCTCCACGAAAACAACTCGCCACTAAAGCTGCGAGGAAAAGCGCACCAGCTACTGGAGGAGTGAAAAAACCACATCGTTACAGACCTGGTACAGTTGCTCTCAGAGAAATCAGAAGATACCAGAAGTCAACCGAGCTCTTGATCCGCAAGTTGCCTTTCCAGCGTCTTGTGCGAGAAATTGCTCAGGACTTCAAAACAGATCTGCGATTCCAGAGCACAGCCGTTATGGCTCTGCAAGAGGCTTCTGAAGCGTACCTTGTTGGCTTGTTCGAGGATACTAACTTGTGTGCCATTCACGCAAAACGAGTTACAATCATGCCTAAAGACATCCAGTTGGCAAGAAGAATTCGTGGGGAACGTGCCTAAGCATCTTACCAAACAAAAAACGGCTATTTTTATAGCCACACATCCATAAAAAATATTACGGCTAGCTTTTTATATCAAACTTTGTCCTGCTTTCTGTTTAAATTTTATGCTACATAAAAATTTTATGCTACATAAAGTTTGACAATGTTAAAAATATGAAGGGCAAGAAAAGTAAAAGCAAGAAAATAAGAAATTTAAAAACGAAAATACTTAAACTTAGGGAATCTAATCTTAAATTTACTCTTTTTTAACTGTTTAAGTGACTTAAACAAGTTTAACTTTGTACCAAGATAATGTTTTTTTGTAAATGTGTGGCTATAAAAATAGCCGTTTGTTAATGTAATAGCCAGATACACACAAATTATTTTTTTGCGGTCTTCTTTGCTGCCTTTTTGGGAGTCTTTTTGACCTTCTTTGCTGCAGGTTTTTTAGCAACAGGCTTCTTTGTGGGTTTCTTAGCTGCTGGTTTCTTAGCCGAGGCTTTCTTTGTGGCAGGCTTCTTTGCTGCTTTCTTTGGCGTGCTCTTCTTTGCTGGCTTCTTTTTTGGTGTACTTTTCTTTGCAGTAGGCTTCTTTGCCGTTGGCTTTTTTGCTGCGGCCTTTTTCTTAGGTTTTTCTTTTTTTACCTGACCTAGCTTGAATGATCCAGAAGCACCAGTGCCTTTAGTTTGAATCAAATCGCCTGATGTTACTCCTCGTTTAAGAGCCATTTTCAGATGATGATCTGAGTTTTCAGCAACTTTGTAATTTGCATGAATATATTTTGTAATAGCTTGGCGAGATGAACCACCGCGTTCCTTTAGGGTAGCGATAGCAGCCTTGATCATGTCCACATATTTAGGGTGATCAGCTGTCTTCTTTGCAGCAGGTTTCTTCTTGGGTGCGATTTTCTTTGGAGAAGCTGCTTCACTCATTTTTAATGTTTTCTTACAACAATCCAACGATAAACGATGCTTGTTATCACAGTAGAAGTATACTAAACATTACCGTGTAAATGAGATATAATTTAAGACGGTGCGAAGTATGCGGACGTAAAAGTACCACTCCCGGGAATTGATTTGGCGCGAAAACAGAAATGTGTGTTTCTGTACATCGTATAATGTCCGTTTTGGGTGCCGCGACTATGCGAAAGCATGTTAATTTTTATTTGTAGTACGACGCAATAGTCTGCAAGAGAAGCTGCTGGAGTTTGAGGTCTTCAGCATTACATCTAGTCTGTTAATTTGGGCTTCTTCCGCGCTCGTGTTAGGATTTTCATAAAGCGTTCTTTGGTTTGCGTTGCGTATGTCGGCCTACATCATCGACACGGCCTGTTTCCGGCTATTAGGAGCAATTCATATATTGGGCACTGCGTTTCGACTTTTTTATTAGACCACAGTAAAAAAATTCACTCACAGAAGTCCCTTTCTTTCATGGCTACAAACACGAAGAATTCTGTCGTAAGTAAAACGAATGCGCAAGCCAAAATGACGATGGGGCGAAGTCATAAGCATGGCCCTGTGGCCCAATGGATAAGGCATCTGACTACGAATCAGGGGATTCCAGGTTCGACTCCTGGCAGGGTCGCACTGTCGCATTTCGGCTGCATGGTCTACTGTGTAACGCGCGCGCACGTTCTGGCGTAATGCGTTGATAAACGGAATGTACGCAGACATATTGGAAAGTAATATCACGCACTTAGTATCGTCGCCTTTGTTAGCATTCATGTAAGTTACCATCCACTCGCTACAGTCGCTCTCCATCCTACGGCTAAATCAACAGCCGTGATTTTTACTATGTCGCCGTCCATCCGTACGCGGTGACAGTTGTAAGCTTTACAGTAACGTGACATGCTCCACAAGCAGTTACGGTGTGTGGACGATGCCTATCATGGCAACGCTTGTTCTTTATCGCTTCTCGGCCTAATGGCTAAGATCAAGTGTAGTATCTGTTCTTATCAGTTTAATATCTGGTAGGCCATTCTCTGAATGGTCAGTATATTAATCTGATTTTTGGCCTTGGGTCATGGAGGTGGATTCATTCACGCCGTGACCACGGGTTGCCTTGGTGTTGCACTATTACCGATGGCGGCCCACATAAGCAATAAAAGAATAATAGCAGTCCTCTTTCCGACGGCACTCTGCATAGTCTACGGCGGGAACAAAACGCGTACACTGGGGGAGAATACAGCCTATGCCCCGCGACACGGCAGTTTATAACACACTCAAGCCACAAGCATTAACAAACTTTGAAGGGTACCCTCATGCTACGGTGCAGTTCCAACTCATACTTACCTGACGGGGAAGTAAAGACTGATCAATGAGGGTTTTCTTCCAGAGTGAGGCTCTTGCATTGCACTACGCTTGGGCTGACCTCTGCGATTACTGCAAACGTCAGTAACTCGACCGTACAATTTCTGGTAGTGGGGGCCTGCGTCCGCGCTCGCCCCCTCCTTAAGTCAAAATGAATGAGCTTAGAAAAGTTGCGCGGCCAAATGTCGGTGGTGACTTAAACGCTAAGGTAAAACCTCGCTTGGCTGTTACGAAACGTGATTGCGATATAAGTCCTCGGAAGGCGGCGGAATTTTATTTTATTTGCCATTCCGTCAGGGTTATTGGATGATCGGCAATAGATCGAGTTTGTATGCATTTGAAAGCTCTTTTTTCTCGTACTATCACCTGAAAATGTCGTAGGAAAATGTCATAGGAAACACTTTCAACAACCGCCACGTTCCTTAATTGTTATAACAAGAAATATATCACAGCAAATGAAAATGAAAAGCCTACGACACCGGGAGTTCCCAGGCGGTCCCCCATCCAAGTACTATCCCGGCCCGACGATGCTTAACTTCCGTGATCAGACGAGAACGGGTGTGTTCATCGTGGTATGGCCGTAGACATTAGTAGGTGCAAATACGTGCAATTTATTTTGACGTTGTGATCAAATTTTTTTATTTAATTTCTTTGAGTTACTTAGGACAAGGCGTATGCATGGATTATCTATTAGACTTTAAGGTTATAGTTTTGTGAAAAAAACAATGTTTTTTTAAAGATGTGTGGCTATAAAAATAGCCGTTGTTTTCTGAGTGTAGCGGTTTACTTCTTCTGTCCTTTGTCGTTCTTCTTTGGGAGTAAGACAGCTTGAATGTTTGGCAAAACACCACCAGCTGCAATGGTTACACCGCTCAAAAGTTTGTTTAATTCTTCATCATTACGAACAGCCAATTGTAAATGTCTTGGAATAATCCTAGCTTTTTTGTTGTCTCTTGCTGCGTTACCAGCCAACTCCAATATCTCAGCAGATAAATATTCCAAGACGGCTGCTAAGTAAACTGGTGCTCCAGATCCAATTCGGTTAGCATAGTGCCCTCTACGAAGGAATCTATGCACTCTACCGACTGGAAATTGAAGTCCAGCTCTTGAGGATCTTGTCTTGGCTTTAGCCTTAGCTTTTCCACCTTTTCCACGTCCAGACATAACTGCGATTTGATTTGTAAGTTAATACAAAAACGTACGAATATTTAACGTAAGTGTTAACGAAATAAACTTTACTCGTTTTTTCATCATAAAAATAGGATCGAAATCATGTTTTTTTAACCAATCATAATTAAGTATTAAACAAAAGATTTTTTTTTTAACCAATTAAATTGCGTATCGGCGTTTTCGGATCGAATTCGATCCGATTTTTTTACTTATAAACAAAAAGTTTTGACTTGCAGTTTAATGCTTATTTACAAGTTAAGTAGCAAAAATTTTTAACCATGTCTGACGCAGCAGCTAAAGGAGGAAAACAGGCACCTAAAGTAGCCAAGAAAGGTGAAAAAAGAGCCGGCAAAAAAGGAGGAAAGATTGGTGGAACTGGTGAAAAGAAACGCAAGAGAAAGAGAAAGGAAAGTTATGCTATTTACATCTACAATGTTTTGAAACAAGTTCACCCAGATGTCGGAGTTTCAAGCAAAGCTATGAGCATCATGAACTCATTTGTCAACGACATCTTTGAGCGCATTGCTTCCGAAGCTTCGCGTTTGGCTCTTCAAAACAAAAAGTCGACCATCTCTTCTCGTGAAATTCAAACCGCAGTACGTCTTCTCTTGCCTGGAGAACTTGCAAAACACGCAGTCAGTGAAGGAACAAAAGCCGTCACAAAATACACAAGCAGCAAGTAAACCAACGTCTACCAAACACAAACGGTCTTTTTTAAGACCACACATCTTTAAAAAAACATTTACTTGGCGTCACTACAAGTTAACCGAAGTTAATAAAACTTCTAAATAATGTGCTTAAGAACACTAGCCTACATTTAAAATACTTCCCCATGTGTGTGTGGATTAGCTTCACTTTTCATACGTATTATTAGCTGTACTTGCAGAAAAGACAAGTACATTGATCCATGTTATTGCTTACATTTAACTTAACCCAGCTTTTCACGGAAACACTCCCAGGCAAATTAACCCTACAAAGTATTTCTGACATAGTATCGTATAGTCAATAAATGTAACTGTGACAAGACTTTACACATTGTGTAATTTGGAAGCGTGCACAAGTAAATGTTTTAAAGATTTGTGGCTATAAAAATAGCCGTTTTTGTTGAGCAATGACAACGCTTAACCTTCCCGAATCCGTAAAGAGTTCTTCCTTGACGTTTTAAGGCATAAACAACATCCATAGCGGTAACGGTCTTGCGTTTAGCGTGCTCTGTGTAGGTTACAGCATCACGAATAACATTCTCTAAGAAAACCTTCAGTACACCTTCTGGTTTCCTCATAGATAAGGCCAGAGATACGTTTGACACCACCTCGTCGAGCAAGACGCCGAATAGCAGGTTTTGTGATTCCCTGAATGTTATCACGAAGAATTTTTCGGTGACGTTTAGCACCTCCTTTTCCCAATCCTTTACCTCCTTTTCCGCGTCCAGACATATTGATATAGTTGCGTACAGAACGAGTACAAAAACAACGTTTGAGTTAACAGAATTCAGACAGCTTTAAAAAGAGGCCATAAAATTACCTACTGGCTCGTGGAAACACCCTAATTAACCAATAGAGTTGCGTCATTACAAAATGTTCCGAAACATTTTGTACATTTTTTTAAGTAAAACTGTAGTTTTTTTAAAAAATTCGTGGTCTTAATGTTTCAGTAAGGCAATAAATTTGGCATCGTTGGAATTCGCCAAACCTTCTGCTACTTACTAAAAAAAGAAAAAGTAAGATGTTCAAGATAGCCGTTTTCCCGTAGCAAAAAAACACAGATTTCCCTACCAAAAAACTATGTTATAAGAATGTTAATAGAGCGTAATGTCATTATGCAGCCAATCAGAAATTACTTTCTTAGCACCAATCAAATGGTTTGTTTTGAAACCTTAGCTGTCAATCAATATGAGAAATAAAACTTTGGCGCGATAGTGCATTTTTAGACCGTCTTGTGTATCCGTACTACATCGACTTCTTAAAATATGGCTCGTACAAAGCAAACTGCACGTAAATCTACTGGAGGAAAGGCTCCACGAAAACAACTCGCCACTAAAGCTGCGAGGAAAAGCGCACCAGCTATTGGAGGAGTGAAAAAACCACATCGTTACAGACTCTGGTACAGTTGCTCTCAGAGAAATCAGAAGATACCAGAAGTCAACCGAGCTCTTGATCCGCAAGTTGCCTTTCCAGCGTCTTTGTGCGAGAAATTGCTCAGGACTTCAAAACAGATCTGCGATTCCAGAGCACAGCCGTTATGGCTCTGCAAGAAGGCTTCTGAAGCGTACCTTGTTGGCTTGTTCGAGGATAATACATAACTTGTGTGCCATTCACGCAAAACGAGTTACAATCATGCCTAAAGACATCCAGTTGGCAAGAAGAATTCGTGGGGAACTGTGGCCTCTAAGCATGCTTACCAAACAAAAAACGGCTATTTTTATAGCCACACATCCATAAAAAATATTACGGCTAGCTTTTTATATCAAACTTTGTCCTGCTTTCTGTTTAAATTTTATGCTACATAAAAATTTTATGCTACATAAAGTTTGACAATGTTAAAAATATGAAGGGCAAGAAAAGTAAAAGCAAGAAAATAAGAAATTTAAAAACGAAAATACTTAAACTTAGGGAATCTAATCTTAAATTTACTCTTTTTTAACTGTTTAAGTGACTTAAACAAGTTTAACTTTGTACCAAGATAATGTTTTTTTGTAAATGTGTGGCTATAAAAATAGCCGTTTGTTAATGTAATAGCCAGATACACACAAATTATTTTTTTGCGGTCTTCTTTGCTGCCTTTTTGGGAGTCTTTTTGACCTTCTTTGCTGCAGGTTTTTTAGCAACAGGCTTCTTTGTGGGTTTCTTAGCTGCTGGTTTCTTAGCCGAGGCTTTCTTTGTGGCAGGCTTCTTTGCTGCTTTCTTTGGCGTGCTCTTCTTTGCTGGCTTCTTTTTTGGTGTACTTTTCTTTGCAGTAGGCTTCTTTGCCGTTGGCTTTTTTGCTGCGGCCTTTTTCTTAGGTTTTTCTTTTTTTACCTGACCTAGCTTGAATGATCCAGAAGCACCAGTGCCTTTAGTTTGAATCAAATCGCCTGATGTTACTCCTCGTTTAAGAGCCATTTTCAGATGATGATCTGAGTTTTCAGCAACTTTGTAATTTGCATGAATATATTTTGTAATAGCTTGGCGAGATGAACCACCGCGTTCCTTTAGGGTAGCGATAGCAGCCTTGATCATGTCCACATATTTAGGGTGATCAGCTGTCTTCTTTGCAGCAGGTTTCTTCTTGGGTGCGATTTTCTTTGGAGAAGCTGCTTCACTCATTTTTAATGTTTTCTTACAACAATCCAACGATAAACGATGCTTGTTATCACAGTAGAAGTATACTAAACATTACCGTGTAAATGAGATATAATTTAAGACGGTGCGAAGTATGCGGACGTAAAAGTACCACTCCCGGGAATTGATTTGGCGCGAAAACAGAAATGTGTGTTTCTGTACATCGTATAATGTCCGTTTTGGGTGCCGCGACTATGCGAAAGCATGTTAATTTTTATTTGTAGTACGACGCAATAGTCTGCAAGAGAAGCTGCTGGAGTTTGAGGTCTTCAGCATTACATCTAGTCTGTTAATTTGGGCTTCTTCCGCGCTCGTGTTAGGATTTTCATAAAGCGTTCTTTGGTTTGCGTTGCGTATGTCGGCCTACATCATCGACACGGCCTGTTTCCGGCTATTAGGAGCAATTCATATATTGGGCACTGCGTTTCGACTTTTTTATTAGACCACAGTAAAAAAATTCACTCACAGAAGTCCCTTTCTTTCATGGCTACAAACACGAAGAATTCTGTCGTAAGTAAAACGAATGCGCAAGCCAAAATGACGATGGGGCGAAGTCATAAGCATGGCCCTGTGGCCCAATGGATAAGGCATCTGACTACGAATCAGGGGATTCCAGGTTCGACTCCTGGCAGGGTCGCACTGTCGCATTTCGGCTGCATGGTCTACTGTGTAACGCGCGCGCACGTTCTGGCGTAATGCGTTGATAAACGGAATGTACGCAGACATATTGGAAAGTAATATCACGCACTTAGTATCGTCGCCTTTGTTAGCATTCATGTAAGTTACCATCCACTCGCTACAGTCGCTCTCCATCCTACGGCTAAATCAACAGCCGTGATTTTTACTATGTCGCCGTCCATCCGTACGCGGTGACAGTTGTAAGCTTTACAGTAACGTGACATGCTCCACAAGCAGTTACGGTGTGTGGACGATGCCTATCATGGCAACGCTTGTTCTTTATCGCTTCTCGGCCTAATGGCTAAGATCAAGTGTAGTATCTGTTCTTATCAGTTTAATATCTGGTAGGCCATTCTCTGAATGGTCAGTATATTAATCTGATTTTTGGCCTTGGGTCATGGAGGTGGATTCATTCACGCCGTGACCACGGGTTGCCTTGGTGTTGCACTATTACCGATGGCGGCCCACATAAGCAATAAAAGAATAATAGCAGTCCTCTTTCCGACGGCACTCTGCATAGTCTACGGCGGGAACAAAACGCGTACACTGGGGGAGAATACAGCCTATGCCCCGCGACACGGCAGTTTATAACACACTCAAGCCACAAGCATTAACAAACTTTGAAGGGTACCCTCATGCTACGGTGCAGTTCCAACTCATACTTACCTGACGGGGAAGTAAAGACTGATCAATGAGGGTTTTCTTCCAGAGTGAGGCTCTTGCATTGCACTACGCTTGGGCTGACCTCTGCGATTACTGCAAACGTCAGTAACTCGACCGTACAATTTCTGGTAGTGGGGGCCTGCGTCCGCGCTCGCCCCCTCCTTAAGTCAAAATGAATGAGCTTAGAAAAGTTGCGCGGCCAAATGTCGGTGGTGACTTAAACGCTAAGGTAAAACCTCGCTTGGCTGTTACGAAACGTGATTGCGATATAAGTCCTCGGAAGGCGGCGGAATTTTATTTTATTTGCCATTCCGTCAGGGTTATTGGATGATCGGCAATAGATCGAGTTTGTATGCATTTGAAAGCTCTTTTTTCTCGTACTATCACCTGAAAATGTCGTAGGAAAATGTCATAGGAAACACTTTCAACAACCGCCACGTTCCTTAATTGTTATAACAAGAAATATATCACAGCAAATGAAAATGAAAAGCCTAAGACACCGGGAGTTCCCAGGCGGTCCCCCATCCAAGTACTATCCCGGCCCGACGATGCTTAACTTCCGTGATCAGACGAGAACGGGTGTGTTCATCGTGGTATGGCCGTAGACATTAGTAGGTGCAAATACGTGCAATTTATTTTGACGTTGTGATCAAATTTTTTTATTTAATTTCTTTGAGTTACTTAGGACAAGGCGTATGCATGGATTATCTATTAGACTTTAAGGTTATAGTTTTGTGAAAAAAACAATGTTTTTTTAAAGATGTGTGGCTATAAAAATAGCCGTTGTTTTCTGAGTGTAGCGGTTTACTTCTTCTGTCCTTTGTCGTTCTTCTTTGGGAGTAAGACAGCTTGAATGTTTGGCAAAACACCACCAGCTGCAATGGTTACACCGCTCAAAAGTTTGTTTAATTCTTCATCATTACGAACAGCCAATTGTAAATGTCTTGGAATAATCCTAGCTTTTTTGTTGTCTCTTGCTGCGTTACCAGCCAACTCCAATATCTCAGCAGATAAATATTCCAAGACGGCTGCTAAGTAAACTGGTGCTCCAGATCCAATTCGGTTAGCATAGTGCCCTCTACGAAGGAATCTATGCACTCTACCGACTGGAAATTGAAGTCCAGCTCTTGAGGATCTTGTCTTGGCTTTAGCCTTAGCTTTTCCACCTTTTCCACGTCCAGACATAACTGCGATTTGATTTGTAAGTTAATACAAAAACGTACGAATATTTAACGTAAGTGTTAACGAAATAAACTTTACTCGTTTTTTCATCATAAAAATAGGATCGAAATCATGTTTTTTTAACCAATCATAATTAAGTATTAAACAAAAGATTTTTTTTTTAACCAATTAAATTGCGTATCGGCGTTTTCGGATCGAATTCGATCCGATTTTTTTACTTATAAACAAAAAGTTTTGACTTGCAGTTTAATGCTTATTTACAAGTTAAGTAGCAAAAATTTTTAACCATGTCTGACGCAGCAGCTAAAGGAGGAAAACAGGCACCTAAAGTAGCCAAGAAAGGTGAAAAAAGAGCCGGCAAAAAAGGAGGAAAGATTGGTGGAACTGGTGAAAAGAAACGCAAGAGAAAGAGAAAGGAAAGTTATGCTATTTACATCTACAATGTTTTGAAACAAGTTCACCCAGATGTCGGAGTTTCAAGCAAAGCTATGAGCATCATGAACTCATTTGTCAACGACATCTTTGAGCGCATTGCTTCCGAAGCTTCGCGTTTGGCTCTTCAAAACAAAAAGTCGACCATCTCTTCTCGTGAAATTCAAACCGCAGTACGTCTTCTCTTGCCTGGAGAACTTGCAAAACACGCAGTCAGTGAAGGAACAAAAGCCGTCACAAAATACACAAGCAGCAAGTAAACCAACGTCTACCAAACACAAACGGTCTTTTTTAAGACCACACATCTTTAAAAAAACATTTACTTGGCGTCACTACAAGTTAACCGAAGTTAATAAAACTTCTAAATAATGTGCTTAAGAACACTAGCCTACATTTAAAATACTTCCCCATGTGTGTGTGGATTAGCTTCACTTTTCATACGTATTATTAGCTGTACTTGCAGAAAAGACAAGTACATTGATCCATGTTATTGCTTACATTTAACTTAACCCAGCTTTTCACGGAAACACTCCCAGGCAAATTAACCCTACAAAGTATTTCTAAATTTTTTTTGTGTCATATATGACATAGTATCGTATAGCAATAAATGTAACTGTGACAAGACTTTACACATTGTGTAATTTGGAAGCGTGCACAAAGTAATGTTTTAAAAGATTTGTGGCTATAAAAATAGCCGTTTTTGTTGAGCAATGACAACGCTTAACCTCCGAATCCGTAAAGAGTTCTTCCTTGACGTTTTAAGGCATAAACAACATCCATAGCGGTAACGGTCTTGCGTTTAGCGTGCTCTGTGTAGGTTACAGCATCACGAATAACATTCTCTAAGAAAACCTTCAGTACACCTCTGGTTTCCTCATAGATAAGGCCAGAGATACGTTTGACACCACCTCGTCGAGCAAGACGCCGAATAGCAGGTTTTGTGATTCCCTGAATGTTATCACGAAGAATTTTTCGGTGACGTTTAGCACCTCCTTTTCCCAATCCTTTACCTCCTTTTCCGCGTCCAGACATATTGATATAGTTGCGTACAGAACGAGTACAAAAACAACGTTTGAGTTAACAGAATTCAGACAGCTTTAAAAAGAGGCCATAAAATTACCTACTGCTCGTGGAAACACCCTAATTAACCAATAGAGTTGCGTCATTACAAAATGTTCCGAACATTTTGTACATTTTTTTAAGTAAAACTGTAGTTTTTTTAAAAATTCGTGGTCTTAATGTTTCAGTAAGGCAATAAATTTGGCATCGTTGGAATTCGCCAAACCTTCTGCTACTTACTAAAAAAAAAAAAAGTCAAAAGCTTTTGTGTATCAGAAGATACAGCCGTTTTCCCGTAGCCAAAAAACACAGATTTTATAAAAATGTTAAAGTAATGAGCGTAATGTCATTATGCAGCCAATCAGAAATTACTTTCTTAGCACCAATCAAATGGTTTGTTTTGAACCTTAGCTGTCAATCAATATGAGGAATAAAACTTTGGCGCGATAGTGCATTTTAGACCGTCTTGTGTATCCGTACTACATCGACTTCTTAAAATATGGCTCGTACAAAGCAAACTGCACGTAAATCTACTGGAGGAAAGGCTCCACGAAAACAACTCGCCACTAAAGCTGCGAGGAAAAGCGCACCAGCTACTGGAGGAGTGAAAAAACCACATCGTTACAGACCTGGTACAGTTGCTCTCAGAGAAATCAGAAGATACCAGAAGTCAACCGAGCTCTTGATCCGCAAGTTGCCTTTCCAGCGTCTTGTGCGAGAAATTGCTCAGGACTTCAAAACAGATCTGCGATTCCAGAGCACAGCCGTTATGGCTCTGCAAGAGGCTTCTGAAGCGTACCTTGTTGGCTTGTTCGAGGATACTAACTTGTGTGCCATTCACGCAAAACGAGTTACAATCATGCCTAAAGACATCCAGTTGGCAAGAAGAATTCGTGGGGAACGTGCCTAAGCATCTTACCAAACAAAAAACGGCTATTTTTATAGCCACACATCCATAAAAAATATTACGGCTAGCTTTTTATATCAAACTTTGTCCTGCTTTCTGTTTAAATTTTATGCTACATAAAAATTTTATGCTACATAAAGTTTGACAATGTTAAAAATATGAAGGGCAAGAAAAGTAAAAGCAAGAAAATAAGAAATTTAAAAACGAAAATACTTAAACTTAGGGAATCTAATCTTAAATTTACTCTTTTTTAACTGTTTAAGTGACTTAAACAAGTTTAACTTTGTACCAAGATAATGTTTTTTTGTAAATGTGTGGCTATAAAAATAGCCGTTTGTTAATGTAATAGCCAGATACACACAAATTATTTTTTTGCGGTCTTCTTTGCTGCCTTTTTGGGAGTCTTTTTGACCTTCTTTGCTGCAGGTTTTTTAGCAACAGGCTTCTTTGTGGGTTTCTTAGCTGCTGGTTTCTTAGCCGAGGCTTTCTTTGTGGCAGGCTTCTTTGCTGCTTTCTTTGGCGTGCTCTTCTTTGCTGGCTTCTTTTTTGGTGTACTTTTCTTTGCAGTAGGCTTCTTTGCCGTTGGCTTTTTTGCTGCGGCCTTTTTCTTAGGTTTTTCTTTTTTTACCTGACCTAGCTTGAATGATCCAGAAGCACCAGTGCCTTTAGTTTGAATCAAATCGCCTGATGTTACTCCTCGTTTAAGAGCCATTTTCAGATGATGATCTGAGTTTTCAGCAACTTTGTAATTTGCATGAATATATTTTGTAATAGCTTGGCGAGATGAACCACCGCGTTCCTTTAGGGTAGCGATAGCAGCCTTGATCATGTCCACATATTTAGGGTGATCAGCTGTCTTCTTTGCAGCAGGTTTCTTCTTGGGTGCGATTTTCTTTGGAGAAGCTGCTTCACTCATTTTTAATGTTTTCTTACAACAATCCAACGATAAACGATGCTTGTTATCACAGTAGAAGTATACTAAACATTACCGTGTAAATGAGATATAATTTAAGACGGTGCGAAGTATGCGGACGTAAAAGTACCACTCCCGGGAATTGATTTGGCGCGAAAACAGAAATGTGTGTTTCTGTACATCGTATAATGTCCGTTTTGGGTGCCGCGACTATGCGAAAGCATGTTAATTTTTATTTGTAGTACGACGCAATAGTCTGCAAGAGAAGCTGCTGGAGTTTGAGGTCTTCAGCATTACATCTAGTCTGTTAATTTGGGCTTCTTCCGCGCTCGTGTTAGGATTTTCATAAAGCGTTCTTTGGTTTGCGTTGCGTATGTCGGCCTACATCATCGACACGGCCTGTTTCCGGCTATTAGGAGCAATTCATATATTGGGCACTGCGTTTCGACTTTTTTATTAGACCACAGTAAAAAAATTCACTCACAGAAGTCCCTTTCTTTCATGGCTACAAACACGAAGAATTCTGTCGTAAGTAAAACGAATGCGCAAGCCAAAATGACGATGGGGCGAAGTCATAAGCATGGCCCTGTGGCCCAATGGATAAGGCATCTGACTACGAATCAGGGGATTCCAGGTTCGACTCCTGGCAGGGTCGCACTGTCGCATTTCGGCTGCATGGTCTACTGTGTAACGCGCGCGCACGTTCTGGCGTAATGCGTTGATAAACGGAATGTACGCAGACATATTGGAAAGTAATATCACGCACTTAGTATCGTCGCCTTTGTTAGCATTCATGTAAGTTACCATCCACTCGCTACAGTCGCTCTCCATCCTACGGCTAAATCAACAGCCGTGATTTTTACTATGTCGCCGTCCATCCGTACGCGGTGACAGTTGTAAGCTTTACAGTAACGTGACATGCTCCACAAGCAGTTACGGTGTGTGGACGATGCCTATCATGGCAACGCTTGTTCTTTATCGCTTCTCGGCCTAATGGCTAAGATCAAGTGTAGTATCTGTTCTTATCAGTTTAATATCTGGTAGGCCATTCTCTGAATGGTCAGTATATTAATCTGATTTTTGGCCTTGGGTCATGGAGGTGGATTCATTCACGCCGTGACCACGGGTTGCCTTGGTGTTGCACTATTACCGATGGCGGCCCACATAAGCAATAAAAGAATAATAGCAGTCCTCTTTCCGACGGCACTCTGCATAGTCTACGGCGGGAACAAAACGCGTACACTGGGGGAGAATACAGCCTATGCCCCGCGACACGGCAGTTTATAACACACTCAAGCCACAAGCATTAACAAACTTTGAAGGGTACCCTCATGCTACGGTGCAGTTCCAACTCATACTTACCTGACGGGGAAGTAAAGACTGATCAATGAGGGTTTTCTTCCAGAGTGAGGCTCTTGCATTGCACTACGCTTGGGCTGACCTCTGCGATTACTGCAAACGTCAGTAACTCGACCGTACAATTTCTGGTAGTGGGGGCCTGCGTCCGCGCTCGCCCCCTCCTTAAGTCAAAATGAATGAGCTTAGAAAAGTTGCGCGGCCAAATGTCGGTGGTGACTTAAACGCTAAGGTAAAACCTCGCTTGGCTGTTACGAAACGTGATTGCGATATAAGTCCTCGGAAGGCGGCGGAATTTTATTTTATTTGCCATTCCGTCAGGGTTATTGGATGATCGGCAATAGATCGAGTTTGTATGCATTTGAAAGCTCTTTTTTCTCGTACTATCACCTGAAAATGTCGTAGGAAAATGTCATAGGAAACACTTTCAACAACCGCCACGTTCCTTAATTGTTATAACAAGAAATATATCACAGCAAATGAAAATGAAAAGCCTACGACACCGGGAGTTCCCAGGCGGTCCCCCATCCAAGTACTATCCCGGCCCGACGATGCTTAACTTCCGTGATCAGACGAGAACGGGTGTGTTCATCGTGGTATGGCCGTAGACATTAGTAGGTGCAAATACGTGCAATTTATTTTGACGTTGTGATCAAATTTTTTTATTTAATTTCTTTGAGTTACTTAGGACAAGGCGTATGCATGGATTATCTATTAGACTTTAAGGTTATAGTTTTGTGAAAAAAACAATGTTTTTTTAAAGATGTGTGGCTATAAAAATAGCCGTTGTTTTCTGAGTGTAGCGGTTTACTTCTTCTGTCCTTTGTCGTTCTTCTTTGGGAGTAAGACAGCTTGAATGTTTGGCAAAACACCACCAGCTGCAATGGTTACACCGCTCAAAAGTTTGTTTAATTCTTCATCATTACGAACAGCCAATTGTAAATGTCTTGGAATAATCCTAGCTTTTTTGTTGTCTCTTGCTGCGTTACCAGCCAACTCCAATATCTCAGCAGATAAATATTCCAAGACGGCTGCTAAGTAAACTGGTGCTCCAGATCCAATTCGGTTAGCATAGTGCCCTCTACGAAGGAATCTATGCACTCTACCGACTGGAAATTGAAGTCCAGCTCTTGAGGATCTTGTCTTGGCTTTAGCCTTAGCTTTTCCACCTTTTCCACGTCCAGACATAACTGCGATTTGATTTGTAAGTTAATACAAAAACGTACGAATATTTAACGTAAGTGTTAACGAAATAAACTTTACTCGTTTTTTCATCATAAAAATAGGATCGAAATCATGTTTTTTTAACCAATCATAATTAAGTATTAAACAAAAGATTTTTTTTTTAACCAATTAAATTGCGTATCGGCGTTTTCGGATCGAATTCGATCCGATTTTTTTACTTATAAACAAAAAGTTTTGACTTGCAGTTTAATGCTTATTTACAAGTTAAGTAGCAAAAATTTTTAACCATGTCTGACGCAGCAGCTAAAGGAGGAAAACAGGCACCTAAAGTAGCCAAGAAAGGTGAAAAAAGAGCCGGCAAAAAAGGAGGAAAGATTGGTGGAACTGGTGAAAAGAAACGCAAGAGAAAGAGAAAGGAAAGTTATGCTATTTACATCTACAATGTTTTGAAACAAGTTCACCCAGATGTCGGAGTTTCAAGCAAAGCTATGAGCATCATGAACTCATTTGTCAACGACATCTTTGAGCGCATTGCTTCCGAAGCTTCGCGTTTGGCTCTTCAAAACAAAAAGTCGACCATCTCTTCTCGTGAAATTCAAACCGCAGTACGTCTTCTCTTGCCTGGAGAACTTGCAAAACACGCAGTCAGTGAAGGAACAAAAGCCGTCACAAAATACACAAGCAGCAAGTAAACCAACGTCTACCAAACACAAACGGTCTTTTTTAAGACCACACATCTTTAAAAAAACATTTACTTGGCGTCACTACAAGTTAACCGAAGTTAATAAAACTTCTAAATAATGTGCTTAAGAACACTAGCCTACATTTAAAATACTTCCCCATGTGTGTGTGGATTAGCTTCACTTTTCATACGTATTATTAGCTGTACTTGCAGAAAAGACAAGTACATTGATCCATGTTATTGCTTACATTTAACTTAACCCAGCTTTTCACGGAAACACTCCCAGGCAAATTAACCCTACAAAGTATTTCTAAATTTTTTTTGTGTCATATATGACATAGTATCGTATAGCAATAAATGTAACTGTGACAAGACTTTACACATTGTGTAATTTGGAAGCGTGCACAAAGTAATGTTTTAAAAGATTTGTGGCTATAAAAATAGCCGTTTTTGTTGAGCAATGACAACGCTTAACCTCCGAATCCGTAAAGAGTTCTTCCTTGACGTTTTAAGGCATAAACAACATCCATAGCGGTAACGGTCTTGCGTTTAGCGTGCTCTGTGTAGGTTACAGCATCACGAATAACATTCTCTAAGAAAACCTTCAGTACACCTCTGGTTTCCTCATAGATAAGGCCAGAGATACGTTTGACACCACCTCGTCGAGCAAGACGCCGAATAGCAGGTTTTGTGATTCCCTGAATGTTATCACGAAGAATTTTTCGGTGACGTTTAGCACCTCCTTTTCCCAATCCTTTACCTCCTTTTCCGCGTCCAGACATATTGATATAGTTGCGTACAGAACGAGTACAAAAACAACGTTTGAGTTAACAGAATTCAGACAGCTTTAAAAAGAGGCCATAAAATTACCTACTGCTCGTGGAAACACCCTAATTAACCAATAGAGTTGCGTCATTACAAAATGTTCCGAACATTTTGTACATTTTTTTAAGTAAAACTGTAGTTTTTTTAAAAATTCGTGGTCTTAATGTTTCAGTAAGGCAATAAATTTGGCATCGTTGGAATTCGCCAAACCTTCTGCTACTTACTAAAAAAAAAAAAAGTCAAAAGCTTTTGTGTATCAGAAGATACAGCCGTTTTCCCGTAGCCAAAAAACACAGATTTTATAAAAATGTTAAAGTAATGAGCGTAATGTCATTATGCAGCCAATCAGAAATTACTTTCTTAGCACCAATCAAATGGTTTGTTTTGAACCTTAGCTGTCAATCAATATGAGAAATAAAACTTTGGCGCGATAGTGCATTTTAGACCGTCTTGTGTATCCGTACTACATCGACTTCTTAAAATATGGCTCGTACAAAGCAAACTGCACGTAAATCTACTGGAGGAAAGGCTCCACGAAAACAACTCGCCACTAAAGCTGCGAGGAAAAGCGCACCAGCTACTGGAGGAGTGAAAAAACCACATCGTTACAGACCTGGTACAGTTGCTCTCAGAGAAATCAGAAGATACCAGAAGTCAACCGAGCTCTTGATCCGCAAGTTGCCTTTCCAGCGTCTTGTGCGAGAAATTGCTCAGGACTTCAAAACAGATCTGCGATTCCAGAGCACAGCCGTTATGGCTCTGCAAGAGGCTTCTGAAGCGTACCTTGTTGGCTTGTTCGAGGATACTAACTTGTGTGCCATTCACGCAAAACGAGTTACAATCATGCCTAAAGACATCCAGTTGGCAAGAAGAATTCGTGGGGAACGTGCCTAAGCATCTTACCAAACAAAAAACGGCTATTTTTATAGCCACACATCCATAAAAAATATTACGGCTAGCTTTTTATATCAAACTTTGTCCTGCTTTCTGTTTAAATTTTATGCTACATAAAAATTTTATGCTACATAAAGTTTGACAATGTTAAAAATATGAAGGGCAAGAAAAGTAAAAGCAAGAAAATAAGAAATTTAAAAACGAAAATACTTAAACTTAGGGAATCTAATCTTAAATTTACTCTTTTTTAACTGTTTAAGTGACTTAAACAAGTTTAACTTTGTACCAAGATAATGTTTTTTTGTAAATGTGTGGCTATAAAAATAGCCGTTTGTTAATGTAATAGCCAGATACACACAAATTATTTTTTTGCGGTCTTCTTTGCTGCCTTTTTGGGAGTCTTTTTGACCTTCTTTGCTGCAGGTTTTTTAGCAACAGGCTTCTTTGTGGGTTTCTTAGCTGCTGGTTTCTTAGCCGAGGCTTTCTTTGTGGCAGGCTTCTTTGCTGCTTTCTTTGGCGTGCTCTTCTTTGCTGGCTTCTTTTTTGGTGTACTTTTCTTTGCAGTAGGCTTCTTTGCCGTTGGCTTTTTTGCTGCGGCCTTTTTCTTAGGTTTTTCTTTTTTTACCTGACCTAGCTTGAATGATCCAGAAGCACCAGTGCCTTTAGTTTGAATCAAATCGCCTGATGTTACTCCTCGTTTAAGAGCCATTTTCAGATGATGATCTGAGTTTTCAGCAACTTTGTAATTTGCATGAATATATTTTGTAATAGCTTGGCGAGATGAACCACCGCGTTCCTTTAGGGTAGCGATAGCAGCCTTGATCATGTCCACATATTTAGGGTGATCAGCTGTCTTCTTTGCAGCAGGTTTCTTCTTGGGTGCGATTTTCTTTGGAGAAGCTGCTTCACTCATTTTTAATGTTTTCTTACAACAATCCAACGATAAACGATGCTTGTTATCACAGTAGAAGTATACTAAACATTACCGTGTAAATGAGATATAATTTAAGACGGTGCGAAGTATGCGGACGTAAAAGTACCACTCCCGGGAATTGATTTGGCGCGAAAACAGAAATGTGTGTTTCTGTACATCGTATAATGTCCGTTTTGGGTGCCGCGACTATGCGAAAGCATGTTAATTTTTATTTGTAGTACGACGCAATAGTCTGCAAGAGAAGCTGCTGGAGTTTGAGGTCTTCAGCATTACATCTAGTCTGTTAATTTGGGCTTCTTCCGCGCTCGTGTTAGGATTTTCATAAAGCGTTCTTTGGTTTGCGTTGCGTATGTCGGCCTACATCATCGACACGGCCTGTTTCCGGCTATTAGGAGCAATTCATATATTGGGCACTGCGTTTCGACTTTTTTATTAGACCACAGTAAAAAAATTCACTCACAGAAGTCCCTTTCTTTCATGGCTACAAACACGAAGAATTCTGTCGTAAGTAAAACGAATGCGCAAGCCAAAATGACGATGGGGCGAAGTCATAAGCATGGCCCTGTGGCCCAATGGATAAGGCATCTGACTACGAATCAGGGGATTCCAGGTTCGACTCCTGGCAGGGTCGCACTGTCGCATTTCGGCTGCATGGTCTACTGTGTAACGCGCGCGCACGTTCTGGCGTAATGCGTTGATAAACGGAATGTACGCAGACATATTGGAAAGTAATATCACGCACTTAGTATCGTCGCCTTTGTTAGCATTCATGTAAGTTACCATCCACTCGCTACAGTCGCTCTCCATCCTACGGCTAAATCAACAGCCGTGATTTTTACTATGTCGCCGTCCATCCGTACGCGGTGACAGTTGTAAGCTTTACAGTAACGTGACATGCTCCACAAGCAGTTACGGTGTGTGGACGATGCCTATCATGGCAACGCTTGTTCTTTATCGCTTCTCGGCCTAATGGCTAAGATCAAGTGTAGTATCTGTTCTTATCAGTTTAATATCTGGTAGGCCATTCTCTGAATGGTCAGTATATTAATCTGATTTTTGGCCTTGGGTCATGGAGGTGGATTCATTCACGCCGTGACCACGGGTTGCCTTGGTGTTGCACTATTACCGATGGCGGCCCACATAAGCAATAAAAGAATAATAGCAGTCCTCTTTCCGACGGCACTCTGCATAGTCTACGGCGGGAACAAAACGCGTACACTGGGGGAGAATACAGCCTATGCCCCGCGACACGGCAGTTTATAACACACTCAAGCCACAAGCATTAACAAACTTTGAAGGGTACCCTCATGCTACGGTGCAGTTCCAACTCATACTTACCTGACGGGGAAGTAAAGACTGATCAATGAGGGTTTTCTTCCAGAGTGAGGCTCTTGCATTGCACTACGCTTGGGCTGACCTCTGCGATTACTGCAAACGTCAGTAACTCGACCGTACAATTTCTGGTAGTGGGGGCCTGCGTCCGCGCTCGCCCCCTCCTTAAGTCAAAATGAATGAGCTTAGAAAAGTTGCGCGGCCAAATGTCGGTGGTGACTTAAACGCTAAGGTAAAACCTCGCTTGGCTGTTACGAAACGTGATTGCGATATAAGTCCTCGGAAGGCGGCGGAATTTTATTTTATTTGCCATTCCGTCAGGGTTATTGGATGATCGGCAATAGATCGAGTTTGTATGCATTTGAAAGCTCTTTTTTCTCGTACTATCACCTGAAAATGTCGTAGGAAAATGTCATAGGAAACACTTTCAACAACCGCCACGTTCCTTAATTGTTATAACAAGAAATATATCACAGCAAATGAAAATGAAAAGCCTACGACACCGGGAGTTCCCAGGCGGTCCCCCATCCAAGTACTATCCCGGCCCGACGATGCTTAACTTCCGTGATCAGACGAGAACGGGTGTGTTCATCGTGGTATGGCCGTAGACATTAGTAGGTGCAAATACGTGCAATTTATTTTGACGTTGTGATCAAATTTTTTTATTTAATTTCTTTGAGTTACTTAGGACAAGGCGTATGCATGGATTATCTATTAGACTTTAAGGTTATAGTTTTGTGAAAAAAACAATGTTTTTTTAAAGATGTGTGGCTATAAAAATAGCCGTTGTTTTCTGAGTGTAGCGGTTTACTTCTTCTGTCCTTTGTCGTTCTTCTTTGGGAGTAAGACAGCTTGAATGTTTGGCAAAACACCACCAGCTGCAATGGTTACACCGCTCAAAAGTTTGTTTAATTCTTCATCATTACGAACAGCCAATTGTAAATGTCTTGGAATAATCCTAGCTTTTTTGTTGTCTCTTGCTGCGTTACCAGCCAACTCCAATATCTCAGCAGATAAATATTCCAAGACGGCTGCTAAGTAAACTGGTGCTCCAGATCCAATTCGGTTAGCATAGTGCCCTCTACGAAGGAATCTATGCACTCTACCGACTGGAAATTGAAGTCCAGCTCTTGAGGATCTTGTCTTGGCTTTAGCCTTAGCTTTTCCACCTTTTCCACGTCCAGACATAACTGCGATTTGATTTGTAAGTTAATACAAAAACGTACGAATATTTAACGTAAGTGTTAACGAAATAAACTTTACTCGTTTTTTCATCATAAAAATAGGATCGAAATCATGTTTTTTTAACCAATCATAATTAAGTATTAAACAAAAGATTTTTTTTTTAACCAATTAAATTGCGTATCGGCGTTTTCGGATCGAATTCGATCCGATTTTTTTACTTATAAACAAAAAGTTTTGACTTGCAGTTTAATGCTTATTTACAAGTTAAGTAGCAAAAATTTTTAACCATGTCTGACGCAGCAGCTAAAGGAGGAAAACAGGCACCTAAAGTAGCCAAGAAAGGTGAAAAAAGAGCCGGCAAAAAAGGAGGAAAGATTGGTGGAACTGGTGAAAAGAAACGCAAGAGAAAGAGAAAGGAAAGTTATGCTATTTACATCTACAATGTTTTGAAACAAGTTCACCCAGATGTCGGAGTTTCAAGCAAAGCTATGAGCATCATGAACTCATTTGTCAACGACATCTTTGAGCGCATTGCTTCCGAAGCTTCGCGTTTGGCTCTTCAAAACAAAAAGTCGACCATCTCTTCTCGTGAAATTCAAACCGCAGTACGTCTTCTCTTGCCTGGAGAACTTGCAAAACACGCAGTCAGTGAAGGAACAAAAGCCGTCACAAAATACACAAGCAGCAAGTAAACCAACGTCTACCAAACACAAACGGTCTTTTTTAAGACCACACATCTTTAAAAAAACATTTACTTGGCGTCACTACAAGTTAACCGAAGTTAATAAAACTTCTAAATAATGTGCTTAAGAACACTAGCCTACATTTAAAATACTTCCCCATGTGTGTGTGGATTAGCTTCACTTTTCATACGTATTATTAGCTGTACTTGCAGAAAAGACAAGTACATTGATCCATGTTATTGCTTACATTTAACTTAACCCAGCTTTTCACGGAAACACTCCCAGGCAAATTAACCCTACAAAGTATTTCTAAATTTTTATTGTGTCATATATGACATAGTATCGTATAGCAATAAATGTAACTGTGACAAGACTTTACACATTGTGTAATTTGGAAGCGTGCACAAAGTAATGTTTTAAAAGATTTGTGGCTATAAAAATAGCCGTTTTTGTTGAGCAATGACAACGCTTAACCTCCGAATCCGTAAAGAGTTCTTCCTTGACGTTTTAAGGCATAAACAACATCCATAGCGGTAACGGTCTTGCGTTTAGCGTGCTCTGTGTAGGTTACAGCATCACGAATAACATTCTCTAAGAAAACCTTCAGTACACCTCTGGTTTCCTCATAGATAAGGCCAGAGATACGTTTGACACCACCTCGTCGAGCAAGACGCCGAATAGCAGGTTTTGTGATTCCCTGAATGTTATCACGAAGAATTTTTCGGTGACGTTTAGCACCTCCTTTTCCCAATCCTTTACCTCCTTTTCCGCGTCCAGACATATTGATATAGTTGCGTACAGAACGAGTACAAAAACAACGTTTGAGTTAACAGAATTCAGACAGCTTTAAAAAGAGGCCATAAAATTACCTACTGCTCGTGGAAACACCCTAATTAACCAATAGAGTTGCGTCATTACAAAATGTTCCGAACATTTTGTACATTTTTTTAAGTAAAACTGTAGTTTTTTTAAAAATTCGTGGTCTTAATGTTTCAGTAAGGCAATAAATTTGGCATCGTTGGAATTCGCCAAACCTTCTGCTACTTACTAAAAAAAAAAAAAGTCAAAAGCTTTTGTGTATCAGAAGATACAGCCGTTTTCCCGTAGCCAAAAAACACAGATTTTATAAAAATGTTAAAGTAATGAGCGTAATGTCATTATGCAGCCAATCAGAAATTACTTTCTTAGCACCAATCAAATGGTTTGTTTTGAACCTTAGCTGTCAATCAATATGAGAAATAAAACTTTGGCGCGATAGTGCATTTTAGACCGTCTTGTGTATCCGTACTACATCGACTTCTTAAAATATGGCTCGTACAAAGCAAACTGCACGTAAATCTACTGGAGGAAAGGCTCCACGAAAACAACTCGCCACTAAAGCTGCGAGGAAAAGCGCACCAGCTACTGGAGGAGTGAAAAAACCACATCGTTACAGACCTGGTACAGTTGCTCTCAGAGAAATCAGAAGATACCAGAAGTCAACCGAGCTCTTGATCCGCAAGTTGCCTTTCCAGCGTCTTGTGCGAGAAATTGCTCAGGACTTCAAAACAGATCTGCGATTCCAGAGCACAGCCGTTATGGCTCTGCAAGAGGCTTCTGAAGCGTACCTTGTTGGCTTGTTCGAGGATACTAACTTGTGTGCCATTCACGCAAAACGAGTTACAATCATGCCTAAAGACATCCAGTTGGCAAGAAGAATTCGTGGGGAACGTGCCTAAGCATCTTACCAAACAAAAAACGGCTATTTTTATAGCCACACATCCATAAAAAATATTACGGCTAGCTTTTTATATCAAACTTTGTCCTGCTTTCTGTTTAAATTTTATGCTACATAAAAATTTTATGCTACATAAAGTTTGACAATGTTAAAAATATGAAGGGCAAGAAAAGTAAAAGCAAGAAAATAAGAAATTTAAAAACGAAAATACTTAAACTTAGGGAATCTAATCTTAAATTTACTCTTTTTTAACTGTTTAAGTGACTTAAACAAGTTTAACTTTGTACCAAGATAATGTTTTTTTGTAAATGTGTGGCTATAAAAATAGCCGTTTGTTAATGTAATAGCCAGATACACACAAATTATTTTTTTGCGGTCTTCTTTGCTGCCTTTTTGGGAGTCTTTTTGACCTTCTTTGCTGCAGGTTTTTTAGCAACAGGCTTCTTTGTGGGTTTCTTAGCTGCTGGTTTCTTAGCCGAGGCTTTCTTTGTGGCAGGCTTCTTTGCTGCTTTCTTTGGCGTGCTCTTCTTTGCTGGCTTCTTTTTTGGTGTACTTTTCTTTGCAGTAGGCTTCTTTGCCGTTGGCTTTTTTGCTGCGGCCTTTTTCTTAGGTTTTTCTTTTTTTACCTGACCTAGCTTGAATGATCCAGAAGCACCAGTGCCTTTAGTTTGAATCAAATCGCCTGATGTTACTCCTCGTTTAAGAGCCATTTTCAGATGATGATCTGAGTTTTCAGCAACTTTGTAATTTGCATGAATATATTTTGTAATAGCTTGGCGAGATGAACCACCGCGTTCCTTTAGGGTAGCGATAGCAGCCTTGATCATGTCCACATATTTAGGGTGATCAGCTGTCTTCTTTGCAGCAGGTTTCTTCTTGGGTGCGATTTTCTTTGGAGAAGCTGCTTCACTCATTTTTAATGTTTTCTTACAACAATCCAACGATAAACGATGCTTGTTATCACAGTAGAAGTATACTAAACATTACCGTGTAAATGAGATATAATTTAAGACGGTGCGAAGTATGCGGACGTAAAAGTACCACTCCCGGGAATTGATTTGGCGCGAAAACAGAAATGTGTGTTTCTGTACATCGTATAATGTCCGTTTTGGGTGCCGCGACTATGCGAAAGCATGTTAATTTTTATTTGTAGTACGACGCAATAGTCTGCAAGAGAAGCTGCTGGAGTTTGAGGTCTTCAGCATTACATCTAGTCTGTTAATTTGGGCTTCTTCCGCGCTCGTGTTAGGATTTTCATAAAGCGTTCTTTGGTTTGCGTTGCGTATGTCGGCCTACATCATCGACACGGCCTGTTTCCGGCTATTAGGAGCAATTCATATATTGGGCACTGCGTTTCGACTTTTTTATTAGACCACAGTAAAAAAATTCACTCACAGAAGTCCCTTTCTTTCATGGCTACAAACACGAAGAATTCTGTCGTAAGTAAAACGAATGCGCAAGCCAAAATGACGATGGGGCGAAGTCATAAGCATGGCCCTGTGGCCCAATGGATAAGGCATCTGACTACGAATCAGGGGATTCCAGGTTCGACTCCTGGCAGGGTCGCACTGTCGCATTTCGGCTGCATGGTCTACTGTGTAACGCGCGCGCACGTTCTGGCGTAATGCGTTGATAAACGGAATGTACGCAGACATATTGGAAAGTAATATCACGCACTTAGTATCGTCGCCTTTGTTAGCATTCATGTAAGTTACCATCCACTCGCTACAGTCGCTCTCCATCCTACGGCTAAATCAACAGCCGTGATTTTTACTATGTCGCCGTCCATCCGTACGCGGTGACAGTTGTAAGCTTTACAGTAACGTGACATGCTCCACAAGCAGTTACGGTGTGTGGACGATGCCTATCATGGCAACGCTTGTTCTTTATCGCTTCTCGGCCTAATGGCTAAGATCAAGTGTAGTATCTGTTCTTATCAGTTTAATATCTGGTAGGCCATTCTCTGAATGGTCAGTATATTAATCTGATTTTTGGCCTTGGGTCATGGAGGTGGATTCATTCACGCCGTGACCACGGGTTGCCTTGGTGTTGCACTATTACCGATGGCGGCCCACATAAGCAATAAAAGAATAATAGCAGTCCTCTTTCCGACGGCACTCTGCATAGTCTACGGCGGGAACAAAACGCGTACACTGGGGGAGAATACAGCCTATGCCCCGCGACACGGCAGTTTATAACACACTCAAGCCACAAGCATTAACAAACTTTGAAGGGTACCCTCATGCTACGGTGCAGTTCCAACTCATACTTACCTGACGGGGAAGTAAAGACTGATCAATGAGGGTTTTCTTCCAGAGTGAGGCTCTTGCATTGCACTACGCTTGGGCTGACCTCTGCGATTACTGCAAACGTCAGTAACTCGACCGTACAATTTCTGGTAGTGGGGGCCTGCGTCCGCGCTCGCCCCCTCCTTAAGTCAAAATGAATGAGCTTAGAAAAGTTGCGCGGCCAAATGTCGGTGGTGACTTAAACGCTAAGGTAAAACCTCGCTTGGCTGTTACGAAACGTGATTGCGATATAAGTCCTCGGAAGGCGGCGGAATTTTATTTTATTTGCCATTCCGTCAGGGTTATTGGATGATCGGCAATAGATCGAGTTTGTATGCATTTGAAAGCTCTTTTTTCTCGTACTATCACCTGAAAATGTCGTAGGAAAATGTCATAGGAAACACTTTCAACAACCGCCACGTTCCTTAATTGTTATAACAAGAAATATATCACAGCAAATGAAAATGAAAAGCCTACGACACCGGGAGTTCCCAGGCGGTCCCCCATCCAAGTACTATCCCGGCCCGACGATGCTTAACTTCCGTGATCAGACGAGAACGGGTGTGTTCATCGTGGTATGGCCGTAGACATTAGTAGGTGCAAATACGTGCAATTTATTTTGACGTTGTGATCAAATTTTTTTATTTAATTTCTTTGAGTTACTTAGGACAAGGCGTATGCATGGATTATCTATTAGACTTTAAGGTTATAGTTTTGTGAAAAAAACAATGTTTTTTTAAAGATGTGTGGCTATAAAAATAGCCGTTGTTTTCTGAGTGTAGCGGTTTACTTCTTCTGTCCTTTGTCGTTCTTCTTTGGGAGTAAGACAGCTTGAATGTTTGGCAAAACACCACCAGCTGCAATGGTTACACCGCTCAAAAGTTTGTTTAATTCTTCATCATTACGAACAGCCAATTGTAAATGTCTTGGAATAATCCTAGCTTTTTTGTTGTCTCTTGCTGCGTTACCAGCCAACTCCAATATCTCAGCAGATAAATATTCCAAGACGGCTGCTAAGTAAACTGGTGCTCCAGATCCAATTCGGTTAGCATAGTGCCCTCTACGAAGGAATCTATGCACTCTACCGACTGGAAATTGAAGTCCAGCTCTTGAGGATCTTGTCTTGGCTTTAGCCTTAGCTTTTCCACCTTTTCCACGTCCAGACATAACTGCGATTTGATTTGTAAGTTAATACAAAAACGTACGAATATTTAACGTAAGTGTTAACGAAATAAACTTTACTCGTTTTTTCATCATAAAAATAGGATCGAAATCATGTTTTTTTAACCAATCATAATTAAGTATTAAACAAAAGATTTTTTTTTTAACCAATTAAATTGCGTATCGGCGTTTTCGGATCGAATTCGATCCGATTTTTTTACTTATAAACAAAAAGTTTTGACTTGCAGTTTAATGCTTATTTACAAGTTAAGTAGCAAAAATTTTTAACCATGTCTGACGCAGCAGCTAAAGGAGGAAAACAGGCACCTAAAGTAGCCAAGAAAGGTGAAAAAAGAGCCGGCAAAAAAGGAGGAAAGATTGGTGGAACTGGTGAAAAGAAACGCAAGAGAAAGAGAAAGGAAAGTTATGCTATTTACATCTACAATGTTTTGAAACAAGTTCACCCAGATGTCGGAGTTTCAAGCAAAGCTATGAGCATCATGAACTCATTTGTCAACGACATCTTTGAGCGCATTGCTTCCGAAGCTTCGCGTTTGGCTCTTCAAAACAAAAAGTCGACCATCTCTTCTCGTGAAATTCAAACCGCAGTACGTCTTCTCTTGCCTGGAGAACTTGCAAAACACGCAGTCAGTGAAGGAACAAAAGCCGTCACAAAATACACAAGCAGCAAGTAAACCAACGTCTACCAAACACAAACGGTCTTTTTTAAGACCACACATCTTTAAAAAAACATTTACTTGGCGTCACTACAAGTTAACCGAAGTTAATAAAACTTCTAAATAATGTGCTTAAGAACACTAGCCTACATTTAAAATACTTCCCCATGTGTGTGTGGATTAGCTTCACTTTTCATACGTATTATTAGCTGTACTTGCAGAAAAGACAAGTACATTGATCCATGTTATTGCTTACATTTAACTTAACCCAGCTTTTCACGGAAACACTCCCAGGCAAATTAACCCTACAAAGTATTTCTAAATTTTTTTTGTGTCATATATGACATAGTATCGTATAGCAATAAATGTAACTGTGACAAGACTTTACACATTGTGTAATTTGGAAGCGTGCACAAAGTAATGTTTTAAAAGATTTGTGGCTATAAAAATAGCCGTTTTTGTTGAGCAATGACAACGCTTAACCTCCGAATCCGTAAAGAGTTCTTCCTTGACGTTTTAAGGCATAAACAACATCCATAGCGGTAACGGTCTTGCGTTTAGCGTGCTCTGTGTAGGTTACAGCATCACGAATAACATTCTCTAAGAAAACCTTCAGTACACCTCTGGTTTCCTCATAGATAAGGCCAGAGATACGTTTGACACCACCTCGTCGAGCAAGACGCCGAATAGCAGGTTTTGTGATTCCCTGAATGTTATCACGAAGAATTTTTCGGTGACGTTTAGCACCTCCTTTTCCCAATCCTTTACCTCCTTTTCCGCGTCCAGACATATTGATATAGTTGCGTACAGAACGAGTACAAAAACAACGTTTGAGTTAACAGAATTCAGACAGCTTTAAAAAGAGGCCATAAAATTACCTACTGCTCGTGGAAACACCCTAATTAACCAATAGAGTTGCGTCATTACAAAATGTTCCGAACATTTTGTACATTTTTTTAAGTAAAACTGTAGTTTTTTTAAAAATTCGTGGTCTTAATGTTTCAGTAAGGCAATAAATTTGGCATCGTTGGAATTCGCCAAACCTTCTGCTACTTACTAAAAAAAAAAAAAGTCAAAAGCTTTTGTGTATCAGAAGATACAGCCGTTTTCCCGTAGCCAAAAAACACAGATTTTATAAAAATGTTAAAGTAATGAGCGTAATGTCATTATGCAGCCAATCAGAAATTACTTTCTTAGCACCAATCAAATGGTTTGTTTTGAACCTTAGCTGTCAATCAATATGAGAAATAAAACTTTGGCGCGATAGTGCATTTTAGACCGTCTTGTGTATCCGTACTACATCGACTTCTTAAAATATGGCTCGTACAAAGCAAACTGCACGTAAATCTACTGGAGGAAAGGCTCCACGAAAACAACTCGCCACTAAAGCTGCGAGGAAAAGCGCACCAGCTACTGGAGGAGTGAAAAAACCACATCGTTACAGACCTGGTACAGTTGCTCTCAGAGAAATCAGAAGATACCAGAAGTCAACCGAGCTCTTGATCCGCAAGTTGCCTTTCCAGCGTCTTGTGCGAGAAATTGCTCAGGACTTCAAAACAGATCTGCGATTCCAGAGCACAGCCGTTATGGCTCTGCAAGAGGCTTCTGAAGCGTACCTTGTTGGCTTGTTCGAGGATACTAACTTGTGTGCCATTCACGCAAAACGAGTTACAATCATGCCTAAAGACATCCAGTTGGCAAGAAGAATTCGTGGGGAACGTGCCTAAGCATCTTACCAAACAAAAAACGGCTATTTTTATAGCCACACATCCATAAAAAATATTACGGCTAGCTTTTTATATCAAACTTTGTCCTGCTTTCTGTTTAAATTTTATGCTACATAAAAATTTTATGCTACATAAAGTTTGACAATGTTAAAAATATGAAGGGCAAGAAAAGTAAAAGCAAGAAAATAAGAAATTTAAAAACGAAAATACTTAAACTTAGGGAATCTAATCTTAAATTTACTCTTTTTTAACTGTTTAAGTGACTTAAACAAGTTTAACTTTGTACCAAGATAATGTTTTTTTGTAAATGTGTGGCTATAAAAATAGCCGTTTGTTAATGTAATAGCCAGATACACACAAATTATTTTTTTGCGGTCTTCTTTGCTGCCTTTTTGGGAGTCTTTTTGACCTTCTTTGCTGCAGGTTTTTTAGCAACAGGCTTCTTTGTGGGTTTCTTAGCTGCTGGTTTCTTAGCCGAGGCTTTCTTTGTGGCAGGCTTCTTTGCTGCTTTCTTTGGCGTGCTCTTCTTTGCTGGCTTCTTTTTTGGTGTACTTTTCTTTGCAGTAGGCTTCTTTGCCGTTGGCTTTTTTGCTGCGGCCTTTTTCTTAGGTTTTTCTTTTTTTACCTGACCTAGCTTGAATGATCCAGAAGCACCAGTGCCTTTAGTTTGAATCAAATCGCCTGATGTTACTCCTCGTTTAAGAGCCATTTTCAGATGATGATCTGAGTTTTCAGCAACTTTGTAATTTGCATGAATATATTTTGTAATAGCTTGGCGAGATGAACCACCGCGTTCCTTTAGGGTAGCGATAGCAGCCTTGATCATGTCCACATATTTAGGGTGATCAGCTGTCTTCTTTGCAGCAGGTTTCTTCTTGGGTGCGATTTTCTTTGGAGAAGCTGCTTCACTCATTTTTAATGTTTTCTTACAACAATCCAACGATAAACGATGCTTGTTATCACAGTAGAAGTATACTAAACATTACCGTGTAAATGAGATATAATTTAAGACGGTGCGAAGTATGCGGACGTAAAAGTACCACTCCCGGGAATTGATTTGGCGCGAAAACAGAAATGTGTGTTTCTGTACATCGTATAATGTCCGTTTTGGGTGCCGCGACTATGCGAAAGCATGTTAATTTTTATTTGTAGTACGACGCAATAGTCTGCAAGAGAAGCTGCTGGAGTTTGAGGTCTTCAGCATTACATCTAGTCTGTTAATTTGGGCTTCTTCCGCGCTCGTGTTAGGATTTTCATAAAGCGTTCTTTGGTTTGCGTTGCGTATGTCGGCCTACATCATCGACACGGCCTGTTTCCGGCTATTAGGAGCAATTCATATATTGGGCACTGCGTTTCGACTTTTTTATTAGACCACAGTAAAAAAATTCACTCACAGAAGTCCCTTTCTTTCATGGCTACAAACACGAAGAATTCTGTCGTAAGTAAAACGAATGCGCAAGCCAAAATGACGATGGGGCGAAGTCATAAGCATGGCCCTGTGGCCCAATGGATAAGGCATCTGACTACGAATCAGGGGATTCCAGGTTCGACTCCTGGCAGGGTCGCACTGTCGCATTTCGGCTGCATGGTCTACTGTGTAACGCGCGCGCACGTTCTGGCGTAATGCGTTGATAAACGGAATGTACGCAGACATATTGGAAAGTAATATCACGCACTTAGTATCGTCGCCTTTGTTAGCATTCATGTAAGTTACCATCCACTCGCTACAGTCGCTCTCCATCCTACGGCTAAATCAACAGCCGTGATTTTTACTATGTCGCCGTCCATCCGTACGCGGTGACAGTTGTAAGCTTTACAGTAACGTGACATGCTCCACAAGCAGTTACGGTGTGTGGACGATGCCTATCATGGCAACGCTTGTTCTTTATCGCTTCTCGGCCTAATGGCTAAGATCAAGTGTAGTATCTGTTCTTATCAGTTTAATATCTGGTAGGCCATTCTCTGAATGGTCAGTATATTAATCTGATTTTTGGCCTTGGGTCATGGAGGTGGATTCATTCACGCCGTGACCACGGGTTGCCTTGGTGTTGCACTATTACCGATGGCGGCCCACATAAGCAATAAAAGAATAATAGCAGTCCTCTTTCCGACGGCACTCTGCATAGTCTACGGCGGGAACAAAACGCGTACACTGGGGGAGAATACAGCCTATGCCCCGCGACACGGCAGTTTATAACACACTCAAGCCACAAGCATTAACAAACTTTGAAGGGTACCCTCATGCTACGGTGCAGTTCCAACTCATACTTACCTGACGGGGAAGTAAAGACTGATCAATGAGGGTTTTCTTCCAGAGTGAGGCTCTTGCATTGCACTACGCTTGGGCTGACCTCTGCGATTACTGCAAACGTCAGTAACTCGACCGTACAATTTCTGGTAGTGGGGGCCTGCGTCCGCGCTCGCCCCCTCCTTAAGTCAAAATGAATGAGCTTAGAAAAGTTGCGCGGCCAAATGTCGGTGGTGACTTAAACGCTAAGGTAAAACCTCGCTTGGCTGTTACGAAACGTGATTGCGATATAAGTCCTCGGAAGGCGGCGGAATTTTATTTTATTTGCCATTCCGTCAGGGTTATTGGATGATCGGCAATAGATCGAGTTTGTATGCATTTGAAAGCTCTTTTTTCTCGTACTATCACCTGAAAATGTCGTAGGAAAATGTCATAGGAAACACTTTCAACAACCGCCACGTTCCTTAATTGTTATAACAAGAAATATATCACAGCAAATGAAAATGAAAAGCCTACGACACCGGGAGTTCCCAGGCGGTCCCCCATCCAAGTACTATCCCGGCCCGACGATGCTTAACTTCCGTGATCAGACGAGAACGGGTGTGTTCATCGTGGTATGGCCGTAGACATTAGTAGGTGCAAATACGTGCAATTTATTTTGACGTTGTGATCAAATTTTTTTATTTAATTTCTTTGAGTTACTTAGGACAAGGCGTATGCATGGATTATCTATTAGACTTTAAGGTTATAGTTTTGTGAAAAAAACAATGTTTTTTTAAAGATGTGTGGCTATAAAAATAGCCGTTGTTTTCTGAGTGTAGCGGTTTACTTCTTCTGTCCTTTGTCGTTCTTCTTTGGGAGTAAGACAGCTTGAATGTTTGGCAAAACACCACCAGCTGCAATGGTTACACCGCTCAAAAGTTTGTTTAATTCTTCATCATTACGAACAGCCAATTGTAAATGTCTTGGAATAATCCTAGCTTTTTTGTTGTCTCTTGCTGCGTTACCAGCCAACTCCAATATCTCAGCAGATAAATATTCCAAGACGGCTGCTAAGTAAACTGGTGCTCCAGATCCAATTCGGTTAGCATAGTGCCCTCTACGAAGGAATCTATGCACTCTACCGACTGGAAATTGAAGTCCAGCTCTTGAGGATCTTGTCTTGGCTTTAGCCTTAGCTTTTCCACCTTTTCCACGTCCAGACATAACTGCGATTTGATTTGTAAGTTAATACAAAAACGTACGAATATTTAACGTAAGTGTTAACGAAATAAACTTTACTCGTTTTTTCATCATAAAAATAGGATCGAAATCATGTTTTTTTAACCAATCATAATTAAGTATTAAACAAAAGATTTTTTTTTTAACCAATTAAATTGCGTATCGGCGTTTTCGGATCGAATTCGATCCGATTTTTTTACTTATAAACAAAAAGTTTTGACTTGCAGTTTAATGCTTATTTACAAGTTAAGTAGCAAAAATTTTTAACCATGTCTGACGCAGCAGCTAAAGGAGGAAAACAGGCACCTAAAGTAGCCAAGAAAGGTGAAAAAAGAGCCGGCAAAAAAGGAGGAAAGATTGGTGGAACTGGTGAAAAGAAACGCAAGAGAAAGAGAAAGGAAAGTTATGCTATTTACATCTACAATGTTTTGAAACAAGTTCACCCAGATGTCGGAGTTTCAAGCAAAGCTATGAGCATCATGAACTCATTTGTCAACGACATCTTTGAGCGCATTGCTTCCGAAGCTTCGCGTTTGGCTCTTCAAAACAAAAAGTCGACCATCTCTTCTCGTGAAATTCAAACCGCAGTACGTCTTCTCTTGCCTGGAGAACTTGCAAAACACGCAGTCAGTGAAGGAACAAAAGCCGTCACAAAATACACAAGCAGCAAGTAAACCAACGTCTACCAAACACAAACGGTCTTTTTTAAGACCACACATCTTTAAAAAAACATTTACTTGGCGTCACTACAAGTTAACCGAAGTTAATAAAACTTCTAAATAATGTGCTTAAGAACACTAGCCTACATTTAAAATACTTCCCCATGTGTGTGTGGATTAGCTTCACTTTTCATACGTATTATTAGCTGTACTTGCAGAAAAGACAAGTACATTGATCCATGTTATTGCTTACATTTAACTTAACCCAGCTTTTCACGGAAACACTCCCAGGCAAATTAACCCTACAAAGTATTTCTAAATTTTTTTTGTGTCATATATGACATAGTATCGTATAGCAATAAATGTAACTGTGACAAGACTTTACACATTGTGTAATTTGGAAGCGTGCACAAAGTAATGTTTTAAAAGATTTGTGGCTATAAAAATAGCCGTTTTTGTTGAGCAATGACAACGCTTAACCTCCGAATCCGTAAAGAGTTCTTCCTTGACGTTTTAAGGCATAAACAACATCCATAGCGGTAACGGTCTTGCGTTTAGCGTGCTCTGTGTAGGTTACAGCATCACGAATAACATTCTCTAAGAAAACCTTCAGTACACCTCTGGTTTCCTCATAGATAAGGCCAGAGATACGTTTGACACCACCTCGTCGAGCAAGACGCCGAATAGCAGGTTTTGTGATTCCCTGAATGTTATCACGAAGAATTTTTCGGTGACGTTTAGCACCTCCTTTTCCCAATCCTTTACCTCCTTTTCCGCGTCCAGACATATTGATATAGTTGCGTACAGAACGAGTACAAAAACAACGTTTGAGTTAACAGAATTCAGACAGCTTTAAAAAGAGGCCATAAAATTACCTACTGCTCGTGGAAACACCCTAATTAACCAATAGAGTTGCGTCATTACAAAATGTTCCGAACATTTTGTACATTTTTTTAAGTAAAACTGTAGTTTTTTTAAAAATTCGTGGTCTTAATGTTTCAGTAAGGCAATAAATTTGGCATCGTTGGAATTCGCCAAACCTTCTGCTACTTACTAAAAAAAAAAAAAGTCAAAAGCTTTTGTGTATCAGAAGATACAGCCGTTTTCCCGTAGCCAAAAAACACAGATTTTATAAAAATGTTAAAGTAATGAGCGTAATGTCATTATGCAGCCAATCAGAAATTACTTTCTTAGCACCAATCAAATGGTTTGTTTTGAACCTTAGCTGTCAATCAATATGAGAAATAAAACTTTGGCGCGATAGTGCATTTTAGACCGTCTTGTGTATCCGTACTACATCGACTTCTTAAAATATGGCTCGTACAAAGCAAACTGCACGTAAATCTACTGGAGGAAAGGCTCCACGAAAACAACTCGCCACTAAAGCTGCGAGGAAAAGCGCACCAGCTACTGGAGGAGTGAAAAAACCACATCGTTACAGACCTGGTACAGTTGCTCTCAGAGAAATCAGAAGATACCAGAAGTCAACCGAGCTCTTGATCCGCAAGTTGCCTTTCCAGCGTCTTGTGCGAGAAATTGCTCAGGACTTCAAAACAGATCTGCGATTCCAGAGCACAGCCGTTATGGCTCTGCAAGAGGCTTCTGAAGCGTACCTTGTTGGCTTGTTCGAGGATACTAACTTGTGTGCCATTCACGCAAAACGAGTTACAATCATGCCTAAAGACATCCAGTTGGCAAGAAGAATTCGTGGGGAACGTGCCTAAGCATCTTACCAAACAAAAAACGGCTATTTTTATAGCCACACATCCATAAAAAATATTACGGCTAGCTTTTTATATCAAACTTTGTCCTGCTTTCTGTTTAAATTTTATGCTACATAAAAATTTTATGCTACATAAAGTTTGACAATGTTAAAAATATGAAGGGCAAGAAAAGTAAAAGCAAGAAAATAAGAAATTTAAAAACGAAAATACTTAAACTTAGGGAATCTAATCTTAAATTTACTCTTTTTTAACTGTTTAAGTGACTTAAACAAGTTTAACTTTGTACCAAGATAATGTTTTTTTGTAAATGTGTGGCTATAAAAATAGCCGTTTGTTAATGTAATAGCCAGATACACACAAATTATTTTTTTGCGGTCTTCTTTGCTGCCTTTTTGGGAGTCTTTTTGACCTTCTTTGCTGCAGGTTTTTTAGCAACAGGCTTCTTTGTGGGTTTCTTAGCTGCTGGTTTCTTAGCCGAGGCTTTCTTTGTGGCAGGCTTCTTTGCTGCTTTCTTTGGCGTGCTCTTCTTTGCTGGCTTCTTTTTTGGTGTACTTTTCTTTGCAGTAGGCTTCTTTGCCGTTGGCTTTTTTGCTGCGGCCTTTTTCTTAGGTTTTTCTTTTTTTACCTGACCTAGCTTGAATGATCCAGAAGCACCAGTGCCTTTAGTTTGAATCAAATCGCCTGATGTTACTCCTCGTTTAAGAGCCATTTTCAGATGATGATCTGAGTTTTCAGCAACTTTGTAATTTGCATGAATATATTTTGTAATAGCTTGGCGAGATGAACCACCGCGTTCCTTTAGGGTAGCGATAGCAGCCTTGATCATGTCCACATATTTAGGGTGATCAGCTGTCTTCTTTGCAGCAGGTTTCTTCTTGGGTGCGATTTTCTTTGGAGAAGCTGCTTCACTCATTTTTAATGTTTTCTTACAACAATCCAACGATAAACGATGCTTGTTATCACAGTAGAAGTATACTAAACATTACCGTGTAAATGAGATATAATTTAAGACGGTGCGAAGTATGCGGACGTAAAAGTACCACTCCCGGGAATTGATTTGGCGCGAAAACAGAAATGTGTGTTTCTGTACATCGTATAATGTCCGTTTTGGGTGCCGCGACTATGCGAAAGCATGTTAATTTTTATTTGTAGTACGACGCAATAGTCTGCAAGAGAAGCTGCTGGAGTTTGAGGTCTTCAGCATTACATCTAGTCTGTTAATTTGGGCTTCTTCCGCGCTCGTGTTAGGATTTTCATAAAGCGTTCTTTGGTTTGCGTTGCGTATGTCGGCCTACATCATCGACACGGCCTGTTTCCGGCTATTAGGAGCAATTCATATATTGGGCACTGCGTTTCGACTTTTTTATTAGACCACAGTAAAAAAATTCACTCACAGAAGTCCCTTTCTTTCATGGCTACAAACACGAAGAATTCTGTCGTAAGTAAAACGAATGCGCAAGCCAAAATGACGATGGGGCGAAGTCATAAGCATGGCCCTGTGGCCCAATGGATAAGGCATCTGACTACGAATCAGGGGATTCCAGGTTCGACTCCTGGCAGGGTCGCACTGTCGCATTTCGGCTGCATGGTCTACTGTGTAACGCGCGCGCACGTTCTGGCGTAATGCGTTGATAAACGGAATGTACGCAGACATATTGGAAAGTAATATCACGCACTTAGTATCGTCGCCTTTGTTAGCATTCATGTAAGTTACCATCCACTCGCTACAGTCGCTCTCCATCCTACGGCTAAATCAACAGCCGTGATTTTTACTATGTCGCCGTCCATCCGTACGCGGTGACAGTTGTAAGCTTTACAGTAACGTGACATGCTCCACAAGCAGTTACGGTGTGTGGACGATGCCTATCATGGCAACGCTTGTTCTTTATCGCTTCTCGGCCTAATGGCTAAGATCAAGTGTAGTATCTGTTCTTATCAGTTTAATATCTGGTAGGACCATTCTCTGAATGGTCAGTATATTAATCTGATTTTTGGCCTTGGGTCATGGAGGTGGATTCATTCACGCCGTGACCACGGGTTGCCTTGGTGTTGCACTATTACCGATGGCGGCCCACATAAGCAATAAAAGAATAATAGCAGTCCTCTTTCCGACGGCACTCTGCATAGTCTACGGCGGGAACAAAACGCGTACACTGGGGGAGAATACAGCCTATGCCCCGCGACACGGCAGTTTATAACACACTCAAGCCACAAGCATTAACAAACTTTGAAGGGTACCCTCATGCTACGGTGCAGTTCCAACTCATACTTACCTGACGGGGAAGTAAAGACTGATCAATGAGGGTTTTCTTCCAGAGTGAGGCTCTTGCATTGCACTACGCTTGGGCTGACCTCTGCGATTACTGCAAACGTCAGTAACTCGACCGTACAATTTCTGGTAGTGGGGGCCTGCGTCCGCGCTCGCCCCCTCCTTAAGTCAAAATGAATGAGCTTAGAAAAGTTGCGCGGCCAAATGTCGGTGGTGACTTAAACGCTAAGGTAAAACCTCGCTTGGCTGTTACGAAACGTGATTGCGATATAAGTCCTCGGAAGGCGGCGGAATTTTATTTTATTTGCCATTCCGTCAGGGTTATTGGATGATCGGCAATAGATCGAGTTTGTATGCATTTGAAAGCTCTTTTTTCTCGTACTATCACCTGAAAATGTCGTAGGAAAATGTCATAGGAAACACTTTCAACAACCGCCACGTTCCTTAATTGTTATAACAAGAAATATATCACAGCAAATGAAAATGAAAAGCCTACGACACCGGGAGTTCCCAGGCGGTCCCCCATCCAAGTACTATCCCGGCCCGACGATGCTTAACTTCCGTGATCAGACGAGAACGGGTGTGTTCATCGTGGTATGGCCGTAGACATTAGTAGGTGCAAATACGTGCAATTTATTTTGACGTTGTGATCAAATTTTTTTATTTAATTTCTTTGAGTTACTTAGGACAAGGCGTATGCATGGATTATCTATTAGACTTTAAGGTTATAGTTTTGTGAAAAAAACAATGTTTTTTTAAAGATGTGTGGCTATAAAAATAGCCGTTGTTTTCTGAGTGTAGCGGTTTACTTCTTCTGTCCTTTGTCGTTCTTCTTTGGGAGTAAGACAGCTTGAATGTTTGGCAAAACACCACCAGCTGCAATGGTTACACCGCTCAAAAGTTTGTTTAATTCTTCATCATTACGAACAGCCAATTGTAAATGTCTTGGAATAATCCTAGCTTTTTTGTTGTCTCTTGCTGCGTTACCAGCCAACTCCAATATCTCAGCAGATAAATATTCCAAGACGGCTGCTAAGTAAACTGGTGCTCCAGATCCAATTCGGTTAGCATAGTGCCCTCTACGAAGGAATCTATGCACTCTACCGACTGGAAATTGAAGTCCAGCTCTTGAGGATCTTGTCTTGGCTTTAGCCTTAGCTTTTCCACCTTTTCCACGTCCAGACATAACTGCGATTTGATTTGTAAGTTAATACAAAAACGTACGAATATTTAACGTAAGTGTTAACGAAATAAACTTTACTCGTTTTTTCATCATAAAAATAGGATCGAAATCATGTTTTTTTAACCAATCATAATTAAGTATTAAACAAAAGATTTTTTTTTTAACCAATTAAATTGCGTATCGGCGTTTTCGGATCGAATTCGATCCGATTTTTTTACTTATAAACAAAAAGTTTTGACTTGCAGTTTAATGCTTATTTACAAGTTAAGTAGCAAAAATTTTTAACCATGTCTGACGCAGCAGCTAAAGGAGGAAAACAGGCACCTAAAGTAGCCAAGAAAGGTGAAAAAAGAGCCGGCAAAAAAGGAGGAAAGATTGGTGGAACTGGTGAAAAGAAACGCAAGAGAAAGAGAAAGGAAAGTTATGCTATTTACATCTACAATGTTTTGAAACAAGTTCACCCAGATGTCGGAGTTTCAAGCAAAGCTATGAGCATCATGAACTCATTTGTCAACGACATCTTTGAGCGCATTGCTTCCGAAGCTTCGCGTTTGGCTCTTCAAAACAAAAAGTCGACCATCTCTTCTCGTGAAATTCAAACCGCAGTACGTCTTCTCTTGCCTGGAGAACTTGCAAAACACGCAGTCAGTGAAGGAACAAAAGCCGTCACAAAATACACAAGCAGCAAGTAAACCAACGTCTACCAAACACAAACGGTCTTTTTTAAGACCACACATCTTTAAAAAAACATTTACTTGGCGTCACTACAAGTTAACCGAAGTTAATAAAACTTCTAAATAATGTGCTTAAGAACACTAGCCTACATTTAAAATACTTCCCCATGTGTGTGTGGATTAGCTTCACTTTTCATACGTATTATTAGCTGTACTTGCAGAAAAGACAAGTACATTGATCCATGTTATTGCTTACATTTAACTTAACCCAGCTTTTCACGGAAACACTCCCAGGCAAATTAACCCTACAAAGTATTTCTAAATTTTTTTTGTGTCATATATGACATAGTATCGTATAGCAATAAATGTAACTGTGACAAGACTTTACACATTGTGTAATTTGGAAGCGTGCACAAAGTAATGTTTTAAAAGATTTGTGGCTATAAAAATAGCCGTTTTTGTTGAGCAATGACAACGCTTAACCTCCGAATCCGTAAAGAGTTCTTCCTTGACGTTTTAAGGCATAAACAACATCCATAGCGGTAACGGTCTTGCGTTTAGCGTGCTCTGTGTAGGTTACAGCATCACGAATAACATTCTCTAAGAAAACCTTCAGTACACCTCTGGTTTCCTCATAGATAAGGCCAGAGATACGTTTGACACCACCTCGTCGAGCAAGACGCCGAATAGCAGGTTTTGTGATTCCCTGAATGTTATCACGAAGAATTTTTCGGTGACGTTTAGCACCTCCTTTTCCCAATCCTTTACCTCCTTTTCCGCGTCCAGACATATTGATATAGTTGCGTACAGAACGAGTACAAAAACAACGTTTGAGTTAACAGAATTCAGACAGCTTTAAAAAGAGGCCATAAAATTACCTACTGCTCGTGGAAACACCCTAATTAACCAATAGAGTTGCGTCATTACAAAATGTTCCGAACATTTTGTACATTTTTTTAAGTAAAACTGTAGTTTTTTTAAAAATTCGTGGTCTTAATGTTTCAGTAAGGCAATAAATTTGGCATCGTTGGAATTCGCCAAACCTTCTGCTACTTACTAAAAAAAAAAAAAGTCAAAAGCTTTTGTGTATCAGAAGATACAGCCGTTTTCCCGTAGCCAAAAAACACAGATTTTATAAAAATGTTAAAGTAATGAGCGTAATGTCATTATGCAGCCAATCAGAAATTACTTTCTTAGCACCAATCAAATGGTTTGTTTTGAACCTTAGCTGTCAATCAATATGAGAAATAAAACTTTGGCGCGATAGTGCATTTTAGACCGTCTTGTGTATCCGTACTACATCGACTTCTTAAAATATGGCTCGTACAAAGCAAACTGCACGTAAATCTACTGGAGGAAAGGCTCCACGAAAACAACTCGCCACTAAAGCTGCGAGGAAAAGCGCACCAGCTACTGGAGGAGTGAAAAAACCACATCGTTACAGACCTGGTACAGTTGCTCTCAGAGAAATCAGAAGATACCAGAAGTCAACCGAGCTCTTGATCCGCAAGTTGCCTTTCCAGCGTCTTGTGCGAGAAATTGCTCAGGACTTCAAAACAGATCTGCGATTCCAGAGCACAGCCGTTATGGCTCTGCAAGAGGCTTCTGAAGCGTACCTTGTTGGCTTGTTCGAGGATACTAACTTGTGTGCCATTCACGCAAAACGAGTTACAATCATGCCTAAAGACATCCAGTTGGCAAGAAGAATTCGTGGGGAACGTGCCTAAGCATCTTACCAAACAAAAAACGGCTATTTTTATAGCCACACATCCATAAAAAATATTACGGCTAGCTTTTTATATCAAACTTTGTCCTGCTTTCTGTTTAAATTTTATGCTACATAAAAATTTTATGCTACATAAAGTTTGACAATGTTAAAAATATGAAGGGCAAGAAAAGTAAAAGCAAGAAAATAAGAAATTTAAAAACGAAAATACTTAAACTTAGGGAATCTAATCTTAAATTTACTCTTTTTTAACTGTTTAAGTGACTTAAACAAGTTTAACTTTGTACCAAGATAATGTTTTTTTGTAAATGTGTGGCTATAAAAATAGCCGTTTGTTAATGTAATAGCCAGATACACACAAATTATTTTTTTGCGGTCTTCTTTGCTGCCTTTTTGGGAGTCTTTTTGACCTTCTTTGCTGCAGGTTTTTTAGCAACAGGCTTCTTTGTGGGTTTCTTAGCTGCTGGTTTCTTAGCCGAGGCTTTCTTTGTGGCAGGCTTCTTTGCTGCTTTCTTTGGCGTGCTCTTCTTTGCTGGCTTCTTTTTTGGTGTACTTTTCTTTGCAGTAGGCTTCTTTGCCGTTGGCTTTTTTGCTGCGGCCTTTTTCTTAGGTTTTTCTTTTTTTACCTGACCTAGCTTGAATGATCCAGAAGCACCAGTGCCTTTAGTTTGAATCAAATCGCCTGATGTTACTCCTCGTTTAAGAGCCATTTTCAGATGATGATCTGAGTTTTCAGCAACTTTGTAATTTGCATGAATATATTTTGTAATAGCTTGGCGAGATGAACCACCGCGTTCCTTTAGGGTAGCGATAGCAGCCTTGATCATGTCCACATATTTAGGGTGATCAGCTGTCTTCTTTGCAGCAGGTTTCTTCTTGGGTGCGATTTTCTTTGGAGAAGCTGCTTCACTCATTTTTAATGTTTTCTTACAACAATCCAACGATAAACGATGCTTGTTATCACAGTAGAAGTATACTAAACATTACCGTGTAAATGAGATATAATTTAAGACGGTGCGAAGTATGCGGACGTAAAAGTACCACTCCCGGGAATTGATTTGGCGCGAAAACAGAAATGTGTGTTTCTGTACATCGTATAATGTCCGTTTTGGGTGCCGCGACTATGCGAAAGCATGTTAATTTTTATTTGTAGTACGACGCAATAGTCTGCAAGAGAAGCTGCTGGAGTTTGAGGTCTTCAGCATTACATCTAGTCTGTTAATTTGGGCTTCTTCCGCGCTCGTGTTAGGATTTTCATAAAGCGTTCTTTGGTTTGCGTTGCGTATGTCGGCCTACATCATCGACACGGCCTGTTTCCGGCTATTAGGAGCAATTCATATATTGGGCACTGCGTTTCGACTTTTTTATTAGACCACAGTAAAAAAATTCACTCACAGAAGTCCCTTTCTTTCATGGCTACAAACACGAAGAATTCTGTCGTAAGTAAAACGAATGCGCAAGCCAAAATGACGATGGGGCGAAGTCATAAGCATGGCCCTGTGGCCCAATGGATAAGGCATCTGACTACGAATCAGGGGATTCCAGGTTCGACTCCTGGCAGGGTCGCACTGTCGCATTTCGGCTGCATGGTCTACTGTGTAACGCGCGCGCACGTTCTGGCGTAATGCGTTGATAAACGGAATGTACGCAGACATATTGGAAAGTAATATCACGCACTTAGTATCGTCGCCTTTGTTAGCATTCATGTAAGTTACCATCCACTCGCTACAGTCGCTCTCCATCCTACGGCTAAATCAACAGCCGTGATTTTTACTATGTCGCCGTCCATCCGTACGCGGTGACAGTTGTAAGCTTTACAGTAACGTGACATGCTCCACAAGCAGTTACGGTGTGTGGACGATGCCTATCATGGCAACGCTTGTTCTTTATCGCTTCTCGGCCTAATGGCTAAGATCAAGTGTAGTATCTGTTCTTATCAGTTTAATATCTGGTAGGCCATTCTCTGAATGGTCAGTATATTAATCTGATTTTTGGCCTTGGGTCATGGAGGTGGATTCATTCACGCCGTGACCACGGGTTGCCTTGGTGTTGCACTATTACCGATGGCGGCCCACATAAGCAATAAAAGAATAATAGCAGTCCTCTTTCCGACGGCACTCTGCATAGTCTACGGCGGGAACAAAACGCGTACACTGGGGGAGAATACAGCCTATGCCCCGCGACACGGCAGTTTATAACACACTCAAGCCACAAGCATTAACAAACTTTGAAGGGTACCCTCATGCTACGGTGCAGTTCCAACTCATACTTACCTGACGGGGAAGTAAAGACTGATCAATGAGGGTTTTCTTCCAGAGTGAGGCTCTTGCATTGCACTACGCTTGGGCTGACCTCTGCGATTACTGCAAACGTCAGTAACTCGACCGTACAATTTCTGGTAGTGGGGGCCTGCGTCCGCGCTCGCCCCCTCCTTAAGTCAAAATGAATGAGCTTAGAAAAGTTGCGCGGCCAAATGTCGGTGGTGACTTAAACGCTAAGGTAAAACCTCGCTTGGCTGTTACGAAACGTGATTGCGATATAAGTCCTCGGAAGGCGGCGGAATTTTATTTTATTTGCCATTCCGTCAGGGTTATTGGATGATCGGCAATAGATCGAGTTTGTATGCATTTGAAAGCTCTTTTTTCTCGTACTATCACCTGAAAATGTCGTAGGAAAATGTCATAGGAAACACTTTCAACAACCGCCACGTTCCTTAATTGTTATAACAAGAAATATATCACAGCAAATGAAAATGAAAAGCCTACGACACCGGGAGTTCCCAGGCGGTCCCCCATCCAAGTACTATCCCGGCCCGACGATGCTTAACTTCCGTGATCAGACGAGAACGGGTGTGTTCATCGTGGTATGGCCGTAGACATTAGTAGGTGCAAATACGTGCAATTTATTTTGACGTTGTGATCAAATTTTTTTATTTAATTTCTTTGAGTTACTTAGGACAAGGCGTATGCATGGATTATCTATTAGACTTTAAGGTTATAGTTTTGTGAAAAAAACAATGTTTTTTTAAAGATGTGTGGCTATAAAAATAGCCGTTGTTTTCTGAGTGTAGCGGTTTACTTCTTCTGTCCTTTGTCGTTCTTCTTTGGGAGTAAGACAGCTTGAATGTTTGGCAAAACACCACCAGCTGCAATGGTTACACCGCTCAAAAGTTTGTTTAATTCTTCATCATTACGAACAGCCAATTGTAAATGTCTTGGAATAATCCTAGCTTTTTTGTTGTCTCTTGCTGCGTTACCAGCCAACTCCAATATCTCAGCAGATAAATATTCCAAGACGGCTGCTAAGTAAACTGGTGCTCCAGATCCAATTCGGTTAGCATAGTGCCCTCTACGAAGGAATCTATGCACTCTACCGACTGGAAATTGAAGTCCAGCTCTTGAGGATCTTGTCTTGGCTTTAGCCTTAGCTTTTCCACCTTTTCCACGTCCAGACATAACTGCGATTTGATTTGTAAGTTAATACAAAAACGTACGAATATTTAACGTAAGTGTTAACGAAATAAACTTTACTCGTTTTTTCATCATAAAAATAGGATCGAAATCATGTTTTTTTAACCAATCATAATTAAGTATTAAACAAAAGATTTTTTTTTTAACCAATTAAATTGCGTATCGGCGTTTTCGGATCGAATTCGATCCGATTTTTTTACTTATAAACAAAAAGTTTTGACTTGCAGTTTAATGCTTATTTACAAGTTAAGTAGCAAAAATTTTTAACCATGTCTGACGCAGCAGCTAAAGGAGGAAAACAGGCACCTAAAGTAGCCAAGAAAGGTGAAAAAAGAGCCGGCAAAAAAGGAGGAAAGATTGGTGGAACTGGTGAAAAGAAACGCAAGAGAAAGAGAAAGGAAAGTTATGCTATTTACATCTACAATGTTTTGAAACAAGTTCACCCAGATGTCGGAGTTTCAAGCAAAGCTATGAGCATCATGAACTCATTTGTCAACGACATCTTTGAGCGCATTGCTTCCGAAGCTTCGCGTTTGGCTCTTCAAAACAAAAAGTCGACCATCTCTTCTCGTGAAATTCAAACCGCAGTACGTCTTCTCTTGCCTGGAGAACTTGCAAAACACGCAGTCAGTGAAGGAACAAAAGCCGTCACAAAATACACAAGCAGCAAGTAAACCAACGTCTACCAAACACAAACGGTCTTTTTTAAGACCACACATCTTTAAAAAAACATTTACTTGGCGTCACTACAAGTTAACCGAAGTTAATAAAACTTCTAAATAATGTGCTTAAGAACACTAGCCTACATTTAAAATACTTCCCCATGTGTGTGTGGATTAGCTTCACTTTTCATACGTATTATTAGCTGTACTTGCAGAAAAGACAAGTACATTGATCCATGTTATTGCTTACATTTAACTTAACCCAGCTTTTCACGGAAACACTCCCAGGCAAATTAACCCTACAAAGTATTTCTAAATTTTTTTTGTGTCATATATGACATAGTATCGTATAGCAATAAATGTAACTGTGACAAGACTTTACACATTGTGTAATTTGGAAGCGTGCACAAAGTAATGTTTTAAAAGATTTGTGGCTATAAAAATAGCCGTTTTTGTTGAGCAATGACAACGCTTAACCTCCGAATCCGTAAAGAGTTCTTCCTTGACGTTTTAAGGCATAAACAACATCCATAGCGGTAACGGTCTTGCGTTTAGCGTGCTCTGTGTAGGTTACAGCATCACGAATAACATTCTCTAAGAAAACCTTCAGTACACCTCTGGTTTCCTCATAGATAAGGCCAGAGATACGTTTGACACCACCTCGTCGAGCAAGACGCCGAATAGCAGGTTTTGTGATTCCCTGAATGTTATCACGAAGAATTTTTCGGTGACGTTTAGCACCTCCTTTTCCCAATCCTTTACCTCCTTTTCCGCGTCCAGACATATTGATATAGTTGCGTACAGAACGAGTACAAAAACAACGTTTGAGTTAACAGAATTCAGACAGCTTTAAAAAGAGGCCATAAAATTACCTACTGCTCGTGGAAACACCCTAATTAACCAATAGAGTTGCGTCATTACAAAATGTTCCGAACATTTTGTACATTTTTTTAAGTAAAACTGTAGTTTTTTTAAAAATTCGTGGTCTTAATGTTTCAGTAAGGCAATAAATTTGGCATCGTTGGAATTCGCCAAACCTTCTGCTACTTACTAAAAAAAAAAAAAGTCAAAAGCTTTTGTGTATCAGAAGATACAGCCGTTTTCCCGTAGCCAAAAAACACAGATTTTATAAAAATGTTAAAGTAATGAGCGTAATGTCATTATGCAGCCAATCAGAAATTACTTTCTTAGCACCAATCAAATGGTTTGTTTTGAACCTTAGCTGTCAATCAATATGAGAAATAAAACTTTGGCGCGATAGTGCATTTTAGACCGTCTTGTGTATCCGTACTACATCGACTTCTTAAAATATGGCTCGTACAAAGCAAACTGCACGTAAATCTACTGGAGGAAAGGCTCCACGAAAACAACTCGCCACTAAAGCTGCGAGGAAAAGCGCACCAGCTACTGGAGGAGTGAAAAAACCACATCGTTACAGACCTGGTACAGTTGCTCTCAGAGAAATCAGAAGATACCAGAAGTCAACCGAGCTCTTGATCCGCAAGTTGCCTTTCCAGCGTCTTGTGCGAGAAATTGCTCAGGACTTCAAAACAGATCTGCGATTCCAGAGCACAGCCGTTATGGCTCTGCAAGAGGCTTCTGAAGCGTACCTTGTTGGCTTGTTCGAGGATACTAACTTGTGTGCCATTCACGCAAAACGAGTTACAATCATGCCTAAAGACATCCAGTTGGCAAGAAGAATTCGTGGGGAACGTGCCTAAGCATCTTACCAAACAAAAAACGGCTATTTTTATAGCCACACATCCATAAAAAATATTACGGCTAGCTTTTTATATCAAACTTTGTCCTGCTTTCTGTTTAAATTTTATGCTACATAAAAATTTTATGCTACATAAAGTTTGACAATGTTAAAAATATGAAGGGCAAGAAAAGTAAAAGCAAGAAAATAAGAAATTTAAAAACGAAAATACTTAAACTTAGGGAATCTAATCTTAAATTTACTCTTTTTTAACTGTTTAAGTGACTTAAACAAGTTTAACTTTGTACCAAGATAATGTTTTTTTGTAAATGTGTGGCTATAAAAATAGCCGTTTGTTAATGTAATAGCCAGATACACACAAATTATTTTTTTGCGGTCTTCTTTGCTGCCTTTTTGGGAGTCTTTTTGACCTTCTTTGCTGCAGGTTTTTTAGCAACAGGCTTCTTTGTGGGTTTCTTAGCTGCTGGTTTCTTAGCCGAGGCTTTCTTTGTGGCAGGCTTCTTTGCTGCTTTCTTTGGCGTGCTCTTCTTTGCTGGCTTCTTTTTTGGTGTACTTTTCTTTGCAGTAGGCTTCTTTGCCGTTGGCTTTTTTGCTGCGGCCTTTTTCTTAGGTTTTTCTTTTTTTACCTGACCTAGCTTGAATGATCCAGAAGCACCAGTGCCTTTAGTTTGAATCAAATCGCCTGATGTTACTCCTCGTTTAAGAGCCATTTTCAGATGATGATCTGAGTTTTCAGCAACTTTGTAATTTGCATGAATATATTTTGTAATAGCTTGGCGAGATGAACCACCGCGTTCCTTTAGGGTAGCGATAGCAGCCTTGATCATGTCCACATATTTAGGGTGATCAGCTGTCTTCTTTGCAGCAGGTTTCTTCTTGGGTGCGATTTTCTTTGGAGAAGCTGCTTCACTCATTTTTAATGTTTTCTTACAACAATCCAACGATAAACGATGCTTGTTATCACAGTAGAAGTATACTAAACATTACCGTGTAAATGAGATATAATTTAAGACGGTGCGAAGTATGCGGACGTAAAAGTACCACTCCCGGGAATTGATTTGGCGCGAAAACAGAAATGTGTGTTTCTGTACATCGTATAATGTCCGTTTTGGGTGCCGCGACTATGCGAAAGCATGTTAATTTTTATTTGTAGTACGACGCAATAGTCTGCAAGAGAAGCTGCTGGAGTTTGAGGTCTTCAGCATTACATCTAGTCTGTTAATTTGGGCTTCTTCCGCGCTCGTGTTAGGATTTTCATAAAGCGTTCTTTGGTTTGCGTTGCGTATGTCGGCCTACATCATCGACACGGCCTGTTTCCGGCTATTAGGAGCAATTCATATATTGGGCACTGCGTTTCGACTTTTTTATTAGACCACAGTAAAAAAATTCACTCACAGAAGTCCCTTTCTTTCATGGCTACAAACACGAAGAATTCTGTCGTAAGTAAAACGAATGCGCAAGCCAAAATGACGATGGGGCGAAGTCATAAGCATGGCCCTGTGGCCCAATGGATAAGGCATCTGACTACGAATCAGGGGATTCCAGGTTCGACTCCTGGCAGGGTCGCACTGTCGCATTTCGGCTGCATGGTCTACTGTGTAACGCGCGCGCACGTTCTGGCGTAATGCGTTGATAAACGGAATGTACGCAGACATATTGGAAAGTAATATCACGCACTTAGTATCGTCGCCTTTGTTAGCATTCATGTAAGTTACCATCCACTCGCTACAGTCGCTCTCCATCCTACGGCTAAATCAACAGCCGTGATTTTTACTATGTCGCCGTCCATCCGTACGCGGTGACAGTTGTAAGCTTTACAGTAACGTGACATGCTCCACAAGCAGTTACGGTGTGTGGACGATGCCTATCATGGCAACGCTTGTTCTTTATCGCTTCTCGGCCTAATGGCTAAGATCAAGTGTAGTATCTGTTCTTATCAGTTTAATATCTGGTAGGCCATTCTCTGAATGGTCAGTATATTAATCTGATTTTTGGCCTTGGGTCATGGAGGTGGATTCATTCACGCCGTGACCACGGGTTGCCTTGGTGTTGCACTATTACCGATGGCGGCCCACATAAGCAATAAAAGAATAATAGCAGTCCTCTTTCCGACGGCACTCTGCATAGTCTACGGCGGGAACAAAACGCGTACACTGGGGGAGAATACAGCCTATGCCCCGCGACACGGCAGTTTATAACACACTCAAGCCACAAGCATTAACAAACTTTGAAGGGTACCCTCATGCTACGGTGCAGTTCCAACTCATACTTACCTGACGGGGAAGTAAAGACTGATCAATGAGGGTTTTCTTCCAGAGTGAGGCTCTTGCATTGCACTACGCTTGGGCTGACCTCTGCGATTACTGCAAACGTCAGTAACTCGACCGTACAATTTCTGGTAGTGGGGGCCTGCGTCCGCGCTCGCCCCCTCCTTAAGTCAAAATGAATGAGCTTAGAAAAGTTGCGCGGCCAAATGTCGGTGGTGACTTAAACGCTAAGGTAAAACCTCGCTTGGCTGTTACGAAACGTGATTGCGATATAAGTCCTCGGAAGGCGGCGGAATTTTATTTTATTTGCCATTCCGTCAGGGTTATTGGATGATCGGCAATAGATCGAGTTTGTATGCATTTGAAAGCTCTTTTTTCTCGTACTATCACCTGAAAATGTCGTAGGAAAATGTCATAGGAAACACTTTCAACAACCGCCACGTTCCTTAATTGTTATAACAAGAAATATATCACAGCAAATGAAAATGAAAAGCCTACGACACCGGGAGTTCCCAGGCGGTCCCCCATCCAAGTACTATCCCGGCCCGACGATGCTTAACTTCCGTGATCAGACGAGAACGGGTGTGTTCATCGTGGTATGGCCGTAGACATTAGTAGGTGCAAATACGTGCAATTTATTTTGACGTTGTGATCAAATTTTTTTATTTAATTTCTTTGAGTTACTTAGGACAAGGCGTATGCATGGATTATCTATTAGACTTTAAGGTTATAGTTTTGTGAAAAAAACAATGTTTTTTTAAAGATGTGTGGCTATAAAAATAGCCGTTGTTTTCTGAGTGTAGCGGTTTACTTCTTCTGTCCTTTGTCGTTCTTCTTTGGGAGTAAGACAGCTTGAATGTTTGGCAAAACACCACCAGCTGCAATGGTTACACCGCTCAAAAGTTTGTTTAATTCTTCATCATTACGAACAGCCAATTGTAAATGTCTTGGAATAATCCTAGCTTTTTTGTTGTCTCTTGCTGCGTTACCAGCCAACTCCAATATCTCAGCAGATAAATATTCCAAGACGGCTGCTAAGTAAACTGGTGCTCCAGATCCAATTCGGTTAGCATAGTGCCCTCTACGAAGGAATCTATGCACTCTACCGACTGGAAATTGAAGTCCAGCTCTTGAGGATCTTGTCTTGGCTTTAGCCTTAGCTTTTCCACCTTTTCCACGTCCAGACATAACTGCGATTTGATTTGTAAGTTAATACAAAAACGTACGAATATTTAACGTAAGTGTTAACGAAATAAACTTTACTCGTTTTTTCATCATAAAAATAGGATCGAAATCATGTTTTTTTAACCAATCATAATTAAGTATTAAACAAAAGATTTTTTTTTTAACCAATTAAATTGCGTATCGGCGTTTTCGGATCGAATTCGATCCGATTTTTTTACTTATAAACAAAAAGTTTTGACTTGCAGTTTAATGCTTATTTACAAGTTAAGTAGCAAAAATTTTTAACCATGTCTGACGCAGCAGCTAAAGGAGGAAAACAGGCACCTAAAGTAGCCAAGAAAGGTGAAAAAAGAGCCGGCAAAAAAGGAGGAAAGATTGGTGGAACTGGTGAAAAGAAACGCAAGAGAAAGAGAAAGGAAAGTTATGCTATTTACATCTACAATGTTTTGAAACAAGTTCACCCAGATGTCGGAGTTTCAAGCAAAGCTATGAGCATCATGAACTCATTTGTCAACGACATCTTTGAGCGCATTGCTTCCGAAGCTTCGCGTTTGGCTCTTCAAAACAAAAAGTCGACCATCTCTTCTCGTGAAATTCAAACCGCAGTACGTCTTCTCTTGCCTGGAGAACTTGCAAAACACGCAGTCAGTGAAGGAACAAAAGCCGTCACAAAATACACAAGCAGCAAGTAAACCAACGTCTACCAAACACAAACGGTCTTTTTTAAGACCACACATCTTTAAAAAAACATTTACTTGGCGTCACTACAAGTTAACCGAAGTTAATAAAACTTCTAAATAATGTGCTTAAGAACACTAGCCTACATTTAAAATACTTCCCCATGTGTGTGTGGATTAGCTTCACTTTTCATACGTATTATTAGCTGTACTTGCAGAAAAGACAAGTACATTGATCCATGTTATTGCTTACATTTAACTTAACCCAGCTTTTCACGGAAACACTCCCAGGCAAATTAACCCTACAAAGTATTTCTAAATTTTTTTTGTGTCATATATGACATAGTATCGTATAGCAATAAATGTAACTGTGACAAGACTTTACACATTGTGTAATTTGGAAGCGTGCACAAAGTAATGTTTTAAAAGATTTGTGGCTATAAAAATAGCCGTTTTTGTTGAGCAATGACAACGCTTAACCTCCGAATCCGTAAAGAGTTCTTCCTTGACGTTTTAAGGCATAAACAACATCCATAGCGGTAACGGTCTTGCGTTTAGCGTGCTCTGTGTAGGTTACAGCATCACGAATAACATTCTCTAAGAAAACCTTCAGTACACCTCTGGTTTCCTCATAGATAAGGCCAGAGATACGTTTGACACCACCTCGTCGAGCAAGACGCCGAATAGCAGGTTTTGTGATTCCCTGAATGTTATCACGAAGAATTTTTCGGTGACGTTTAGCACCTCCTTTTCCCAATCCTTTACCTCCTTTTCCGCGTCCAGACATATTGATATAGTTGCGTACAGAACGAGTACAAAAACAACGTTTGAGTTAACAGAATTCAGACAGCTTTAAAAAGAGGCCATAAAATTACCTACTGCTCGTGGAAACACCCTAATTAACCAATAGAGTTGCGTCATTACAAAATGTTCCGAACATTTTGTACATTTTTTTAAGTAAAACTGTAGTTTTTTTAAAAATTCGTGGTCTTAATGTTTCAGTAAGGCAATAAATTTGGCATCGTTGGAATTCGCCAAACCTTCTGCTACTTACTAAAAAAAAAAAAAGTCAAAAGCTTTTGTGTATCAGAAGATACAGCCGTTTTCCCGTAGCCAAAAAACACAGATTTTATAAAAATGTTAAAGTAATGAGCGTAATGTCATTATGCAGCCAATCAGAAATTACTTTCTTAGCACCAATCAAATGGTTTGTTTTGAACCTTAGCTGTCAATCAATATGAGAAATAAAACTTTGGCGCGATAGTGCATTTTAGACCGTCTTGTGTATCCGTACTACATCGACTTCTTAAAATATGGCTCGTACAAAGCAAACTGCACGTAAATCTACTGGAGGAAAGGCTCCACGAAAACAACTCGCCACTAAAGCTGCGAGGAAAAGCGCACCAGCTACTGGAGGAGTGAAAAAACCACATCGTTACAGACCTGGTACAGTTGCTCTCAGAGAAATCAGAAGATACCAGAAGTCAACCGAGCTCTTGATCCGCAAGTTGCCTTTCCAGCGTCTTGTGCGAGAAATTGCTCAGGACTTCAAAACAGATCTGCGATTCCAGAGCACAGCCGTTATGGCTCTGCAAGAGGCTTCTGAAGCGTACCTTGTTGGCTTGTTCGAGGATACTAACTTGTGTGCCATTCACGCAAAACGAGTTACAATCATGCCTAAAGACATCCAGTTGGCAAGAAGAATTCGTGGGGAACGTGCCTAAGCATCTTACCAAACAAAAAACGGCTATTTTTATAGCCACACATCCATAAAAAATATTACGGCTAGCTTTTTATATCAAACTTTGTCCTGCTTTCTGTTTAAATTTTATGCTACATAAAAATTTTATGCTACATAAAGTTTGACAATGTTAAAAATATGAAGGGCAAGAAAAGTAAAAGCAAGAAAATAAGAAATTTAAAAACGAAAATACTTAAACTTAGGGAATCTAATCTTAAATTTACTCTTTTTTAACTGTTTAAGTGACTTAAACAAGTTTAACTTTGTACCAAGATAATGTTTTTTTGTAAATGTGTGGCTATAAAAATAGCCGTTTGTTAATGTAATAGCCAGATACACACAAATTATTTTTTTGCGGTCTTCTTTGCTGCCTTTTTGGGAGTCTTTTTGACCTTCTTTGCTGCAGGTTTTTTAGCAACAGGCTTCTTTGTGGGTTTCTTAGCTGCTGGTTTCTTAGCCGAGGCTTTCTTTGTGGCAGGCTTCTTTGCTGCTTTCTTTGGCGTGCTCTTCTTTGCTGGCTTCTTTTTTGGTGTACTTTTCTTTGCAGTAGGCTTCTTTGCCGTTGGCTTTTTTGCTGCGGCCTTTTTCTTAGGTTTTTCTTTTTTTACCTGACCTAGCTTGAATGATCCAGAAGCACCAGTGCCTTTAGTTTGAATCAAATCGCCTGATGTTACTCCTCGTTTAAGAGCCATTTTCAGATGATGATCTGAGTTTTCAGCAACTTTGTAATTTGCATGAATATATTTTGTAATAGCTTGGCGAGATGAACCACCGCGTTCCTTTAGGGTAGCGATAGCAGCCTTGATCATGTCCACATATTTAGGGTGATCAGCTGTCTTCTTTGCAGCAGGTTTCTTCTTGGGTGCGATTTTCTTTGGAGAAGCTGCTTCACTCATTTTTAATGTTTTCTTACAACAATCCAACGATAAACGATGCTTGTTATCACAGTAGAAGTATACTAAACATTACCGTGTAAATGAGATATAATTTAAGACGGTGCGAAGTATGCGGACGTAAAAGTACCACTCCCGGGAATTGATTTGGCGCGAAAACAGAAATGTGTGTTTCTGTACATCGTATAATGTCCGTTTTGGGTGCCGCGACTATGCGAAAGCATGTTAATTTTTATTTGTAGTACGACGCAATAGTCTGCAAGAGAAGCTGCTGGAGTTTGAGGTCTTCAGCATTACATCTAGTCTGTTAATTTGGGCTTCTTCCGCGCTCGTGTTAGGATTTTCATAAAGCGTTCTTTGGTTTGCGTTGCGTATGTCGGCCTACATCATCGACACGGCCTGTTTCCGGCTATTAGGAGCAATTCATATATTGGGCACTGCGTTTCGACTTTTTTATTAGACCACAGTAAAAAAATTCACTCACAGAAGTCCCTTTCTTTCATGGCTACAAACACGAAGAATTCTGTCGTAAGTAAAACGAATGCGCAAGCCAAAATGACGATGGGGCGAAGTCATAAGCATGGCCCTGTGGCCCAATGGATAAGGCATCTGACTACGAATCAGGGGATTCCAGGTTCGACTCCTGGCAGGGTCGCACTGTCGCATTTCGGCTGCATGGTCTACTGTGTAACGCGCGCGCACGTTCTGGCGTAATGCGTTGATAAACGGAATGTACGCAGACATATTGGAAAGTAATATCACGCACTTAGTATCGTCGCCTTTGTTAGCATTCATGTAAGTTACCATCCACTCGCTACAGTCGCTCTCCATCCTACGGCTAAATCAACAGCCGTGATTTTTACTATGTCGCCGTCCATCCGTACGCGGTGACAGTTGTAAGCTTTACAGTAACGTGACATGCTCCAAAAGCAGTTACGGTGTGTGGACGATGCCTATCATGGCAACGCTTGTTCTTTATCGCTTCTCGGCCTAATGGCTAAGATCAAGTGTAGTATCTGTTCTTATCAGTTTAATATCTGGTAGGCCATTCTCTGAATGGTCAGTATATTAATCTGATTTTTGGCCTTGGGTCATGGAGGTGGATTCATTCACGCCGTGACCACGGGTTGCCTTGGTGTTGCACTATTACCGATGGCGGCCCACATAAGCAATAAAAGAATAATAGCAGTCCTCTTTCCGACGGCACTCTGCATAGTCTACGGCGGGAACAAAACGCGTACACTGGGGGAGAATACAGCCTATGCCCCGCGACACGGCAGTTTATAACACACTCAAGCCACAAGCATTAACAAACTTTGAAGGGTACCCTCATGCTACGGTGCAGTTCCAACTCATACTTACCTGACGGGGAAGTAAAGACTGATCAATGAGGGTTTTCTTCCAGAGTGAGGCTCTTGCATTGCACTACGCTTGGGCTGACCTCTGCGATTACTGCAAACGTCAGTAACTCGACCGTACAATTTCTGGTAGTGGGGGCCTGCGTCCGCGCTCGCCCCCTCCTTAAGTCAAAATGAATGAGCTTAGAAAAGTTGCGCGGCCAAATGTCGGTGGTGACTTAAACGCTAAGGTAAAACCTCGCTTGGCTGTTACGAAACGTGATTGCGATATAAGTCCTCGGAAGGCGGCGGAATTTTATTTTATTTGCCATTCCGTCAGGGTTATTGGATGATCGGCAATAGATCGAGTTTGTATGCATTTGAAAGCTCTTTTTTCTCGTACTATCACCTGAAAATGTCGTAGGAAAATGTCATAGGAAACACTTTCAACAACCGCCACGTTCCTTAATTGTTATAACAAGAAATATATCACAGCAAATGAAAATGAAAAGCCTACGACACCGGGAGTTCCCAGGCGGTCCCCCATCCAAGTACTATCCCGGCCCGACGATGCTTAACTTCCGTGATCAGACGAGAACGGGTGTGTTCATCGTGGTATGGCCGTAGACATTAGTAGGTGCAAATACGTGCAATTTATTTTGACGTTGTGATCAAATTTTTTTATTTAATTTCTTTGAGTTACTTAGGACAAGGCGTATGCATGGATTATCTATTAGACTTTAAGGTTATAGTTTTGTGAAAAAAACAATGTTTTTTTAAAGATGTGTGGCTATAAAAATAGCCGTTGTTTTCTGAGTGTAGCGGTTTACTTCTTCTGTCCTTTGTCGTTCTTCTTTGGGAGTAAGACAGCTTGAATGTTTGGCAAAACACCACCAGCTGCAATGGTTACACCGCTCAAAAGTTTGTTTAATTCTTCATCATTACGAACAGCCAATTGTAAATGTCTTGGAATAATCCTAGCTTTTTTGTTGTCTCTTGCTGCGTTACCAGCCAACTCCAATATCTCAGCAGATAAATATTCCAAGACGGCTGCTAAGTAAACTGGTGCTCCAGATCCAATTCGGTTAGCATAGTGCCCTCTACGAAGGAATCTATGCACTCTACCGACTGGAAATTGAAGTCCAGCTCTTGAGGATCTTGTCTTGGCTTTAGCCTTAGCTTTTCCACCTTTTCCACGTCCAGACATAACTGCGATTTGATTTGTAAGTTAATACAAAAACGTACGAATATTTAACGTAAGTGTTAACGAAATAAACTTTACTCGTTTTTTCATCATAAAAATAGGATCGAAATCATGTTTTTTTAACCAATCATAATTAAGTATTAAACAAAAGATTTTTTTTTTAACCAATTAAATTGCGTATCGGCGTTTTCGGATCGAATTCGATCCGATTTTTTTACTTATAAACAAAAAGTTTTGACTTGCAGTTTAATGCTTATTTACAAGTTAAGTAGCAAAAATTTTTAACCATGTCTGACGCAGCAGCTAAAGGAGGAAAACAGGCACCTAAAGTAGCCAAGAAAGGTGAAAAAAGAGCCGGCAAAAAAGGAGGAAAGATTGGTGGAACTGGTGAAAAGAAACGCAAGAGAAAGAGAAAGGAAAGTTATGCTATTTACATCTACAATGTTTTGAAACAAGTTCACCCAGATGTCGGAGTTTCAAGCAAAGCTATGAGCATCATGAACTCATTTGTCAACGACATCTTTGAGCGCATTGCTTCCGAAGCTTCGCGTTTGGCTCTTCAAAACAAAAAGTCGACCATCTCTTCTCGTGAAATTCAAACCGCAGTACGTCTTCTCTTGCCTGGAGAACTTGCAAAACACGCAGTCAGTGAAGGAACAAAAGCCGTCACAAAATACACAAGCAGCAAGTAAACCAACGTCTACCAAACACAAACGGTCTTTTTTAAGACCACACATCTTTAAAAAAACATTTACTTGGCGTCACTACAAGTTAACCGAAGTTAATAAAACTTCTAAATAATGTGCTTAAGAACACTAGCCTACATTTAAAATACTTCCCCATGTGTGTGTGGATTAGCTTCACTTTTCATACGTATTATTAGCTGTACTTGCAGAAAAGACAAGTACATTGATCCATGTTATTGCTTACATTTAACTTAACCCAGCTTTTCACGGAAACACTCCCAGGCAAATTAACCCTACAAAGTATTTCTAAATTTTTTTTGTGTCATATATGACATAGTATCGTATAGCAATAAATGTAACTGTGACAAGACTTTACACATTGTGTAATTTGGAAGCGTGCACAAAGTAATGTTTTAAAAGATTTGTGGCTATAAAAATAGCCGTTTTTGTTGAGCAATGACAACGCTTAACCTCCGAATCCGTAAAGAGTTCTTCCTTGACGTTTTAAGGCATAAACAACATCCATAGCGGTAACGGTCTTGCGTTTAGCGTGCTCTGTGTAGGTTACAGCATCACGAATAACATTCTCTAAGAAAACCTTCAGTACACCTCTGGTTTCCTCATAGATAAGGCCAGAGATACGTTTGACACCACCTCGTCGAGCAAGACGCCGAATAGCAGGTTTTGTGATTCCCTGAATGTTATCACGAAGAATTTTTCGGTGACGTTTAGCACCTCCTTTTCCCAATCCTTTACCTCCTTTTCCGCGTCCAGACATATTGATATAGTTGCGTACAGAACGAGTACAAAAACAACGTTTGAGTTAACAGAATTCAGACAGCTTTAAAAAGAGGCCATAAAATTACCTACTGCTCGTGGAAACACCCTAATTAACCAATAGAGTTGCGTCATTACAAAATGTTCCGAACATTTTGTACATTTTTTTAAGTAAAACTGTAGTTTTTTTAAAAATTCGTGGTCTTAATGTTTCAGTAAGGCAATAAATTTGGCATCGTTGGAATTCGCCAAACCTTCTGCTACTTACTAAGAAAAAAAAAAGTCAAAAGCTTTTGTGTATCAGAAGATACAGCCGTTTTCCCGTAGCCAAAAAACACAGATTTTATAAAAATGTTAAAGTAATGAGCGTAATGTCATTATGCAGCCAATCAGAAATTACTTTCTTAGCACCAATCAAATGGTTTGTTTTGAACCTTAGCTGTCAATCAATATGAGAAATAAAACTTTGGCGCGATAGTGCATTTTAGACCGTCTTGTGTATCCGTACTACATCGACTTCTTAAAATATGGCTCGTACAAAGCAAACTGCACGTAAATCTACTGGAGGAAAGGCTCCACGAAAACAACTCGCCACTAAAGCTGCGAGGAAAAGCGCACCAGCTACTGGAGGAGTGAAAAAACCACATCGTTACAGACCTGGTACAGTTGCTCTCAGAGAAATCAGAAGATACCAGAAGTCAACCGAGCTCTTGATCCGCAAGTTGCCTTTCCAGCGTCTTGTGCGAGAAATTGCTCAGGACTTCAAAACAGATCTGCGATTCCAGAGCACAGCCGTTATGGCTCTGCAAGAGGCTTCTGAAGCGTACCTTGTTGGCTTGTTCGAGGATACTAACTTGTGTGCCATTCACGCAAAACGAGTTACAATCATGCCTAAAGACATCCAGTTGGCAAGAAGAATTCGTGGGGAACGTGCCTAAGCATCTTACCAAACAAAAAACGGCTATTTTTATAGCCACACATCCATAAAAAATATTACGGCTAGCTTTTTATATCAAACTTTGTCCTGCTTTCTGTTTAAATTTTATGCTACATAAAAATTTTATGCTACATAAAGTTTGACAATGTTAAAAATATGAAGGGCAAGAAAAGTAAAAGCAAGAAAATAAGAAATTTAAAAACGAAAATACTTAAACTTAGGGAATCTAATCTTAAATTTACTCTTTTTTAACTGTTTAAGTGACTTAAACAAGTTTAACTTTGTACCAAGATAATGTTTTTTTGTAAATGTGTGGCTATAAAAATAGCCGTTTGTTAATGTAATAGCCAGATACACACAAATTATTTTTTTGCGGTCTTCTTTGCTGCCTTTTTGGGAGTCTTTTTGACCTTCTTTGCTGCAGGTTTTTTAGCAACAGGCTTCTTTGTGGGTTTCTTAGCTGCTGGTTTCTTAGCCGAGGCTTTCTTTGTGGCAGGCTTCTTTGCTGCTTTCTTTGGCGTGCTCTTCTTTGCTGGCTTCTTTTTTGGTGTACTTTTCTTTGCAGTAGGCTTCTTTGCCGTTGGCTTTTTTGCTGCGGCCTTTTTCTTAGGTTTTTCTTTTTTTACCTGACCTAGCTTGAATGATCCAGAAGCACCAGTGCCTTTAGTTTGAATCAAATCGCCTGATGTTACTCCTCGTTTAAGAGCCATTTTCAGATGATGATCTGAGTTTTCAGCAACTTTGTAATTTGCATGAATATATTTTGTAATAGCTTGGCGAGATGAACCACCGCGTTCCTTTAGGGTAGCGATAGCAGCCTTGATCATGTCCACATATTTAGGGTGATCAGCTGTCTTCTTTGCAGCAGGTTTCTTCTTGGGTGCGATTTTCTTTGGAGAAGCTGCTTCACTCATTTTTAATGTTTTCTTACAACAATCCAACGATAAACGATGCTTGTTATCACAGTAGAAGTATACTAAACATTACCGTGTAAATGAGATATAATTTAAGACGGTGCGAAGTATGCGGACGTAAAAGTACCACTCCCGGGAATTGATTTGGCGCGAAAACAGAAATGTGTGTTTCTGTACATCGTATAATGTCCGTTTTGGGTGCCGCGACTATGCGAAAGCATGTTAATTTTTATTTGTAGTACGACGCAATAGTCTGCAAGAGAAGCTGCTGGAGTTTGAGGTCTTCAGCATTACATCTAGTCTGTTAATTTGGGCTTCTTCCGCGCTCGTGTTAGGATTTTCATAAAGCGTTCTTTGGTTTGCGTTGCGTATGTCGGCCTACATCATCGACACGGCCTGTTTCCGGCTATTAGGAGCAATTCATATATTGGGCACTGCGTTTCGACTTTTTTATTAGACCACAGTAAAAAAATTCACTCACAGAAGTCCCTTTCTTTCATGGCTACAAACACGAAGAATTCTGTCGTAAGTAAAACGAATGCGCAAGCCAAAATGACGATGGGGCGAAGTCATAAGCATGGCCCTGTGGCCCAATGGATAAGGCATCTGACTACGAATCAGGGGATTCCAGGTTCGACTCCTGGCAGGGTCGCACTGTCGCATTTCGGCTGCATGGTCTACTGTGTAACGCGCGCGCACGTTCTGGCGTAATGCGTTGATAAACGGAATGTACGCAGACATATTGGAAAGTAATATCACGCACTTAGTATCGTCGCCTTTGTTAGCATTCATGTAAGTTACCATCCACTCGCTACAGTCGCTCTCCATCCTACGGCTAAATCAACAGCCGTGATTTTTACTATGTCGCCGTCCATCCGTACGCGGTGACAGTTGTAAGCTTTACAGTAACGTGACATGCTCCACAAGCAGTTACGGTGTGTGGACGATGCCTATCATGGCAACGCTTGTTCTTTATCGCTTCTCGGCCTAATGGCTAAGATCAAGTGTAGTATCTGTTCTTATCAGTTTAATATCTGGTAGGCCATTCTCTGAATGGTCAGTATATTAATCTGATTTTTGGCCTTGGGTCATGGAGGTGGATTCATTCACGCCGTGACCACGGGTTGCCTTGGTGTTGCACTATTACCGATGGCGGCCCACATAAGCAATAAAAGAATAATAGCAGTCCTCTTTCCGACGGCACTCTGCATAGTCTACGGCGGGAACAAAACGCGTACACTGGGGGAGAATACAGCCTATGCCCCGCGACACGGCAGTTTATAACACACTCAAGCCACAAGCATTAACAAACTTTGAAGGGTACCCTCATGCTACGGTGCAGTTCCAACTCATACTTACCTGACGGGGAAGTAAAGACTGATCAATGAGGGTTTTCTTCCAGAGTGAGGCTCTTGCATTGCACTACGCTTGGGCTGACCTCTGCGATTACTGCAAACGTCAGTAACTCGACCGTACAATTTCTGGTAGTGGGGGCCTGCGTCCGCGCTCGCCCCCTCCTTAAGTCAAAATGAATGAGCTTAGAAAAGTTGCGCGGCCAAATGTCGGTGGTGACTTAAACGCTAAGGTAAAACCTCGCTTGGCTGTTACGAAACGTGATTGCGATATAAGTCCTCGGAAGGCGGCGGAATTTTATTTTATTTGCCATTCCGTCAGGGTTATTGGATGATCGGCAATAGATCGAGTTTGTATGCATTTGAAAGCTCTTTTTTCTCGTACTATCACCTGAAAATGTCGTAGGAAAATGTCATAGGAAACACTTTCAACAACCGCCACGTTCCTTAATTGTTATAACAAGAAATATATCACAGCAAATGAAAATGAAAAGCCTACGACACCGGGAGTTCCCAGGCGGTCCCCCATCCAAGTACTATCCCGGCCCGACGATGCTTAACTTCCGTGATCAGACGAGAACGGGTGTGTTCATCGTGGTATGGCCGTAGACATTAGTAGGTGCAAATACGTGCAATTTATTTTGACGTTGTGATCAAATTTTTTTATTTAATTTCTTTGAGTTACTTAGGACAAGGCGTATGCATGGATTATCTATTAGACTTTAAGGTTATAGTTTTGTGAAAAAAACAATGTTTTTTTAAAGATGTGTGGCTATAAAAATAGCCGTTGTTTTCTGAGTGTAGCGGTTTACTTCTTCTGTCCTTTGTCGTTCTTCTTTGGGAGTAAGACAGCTTGAATGTTTGGCAAAACACCACCAGCTGCAATGGTTACACCGCTCAAAAGTTTGTTTAATTCTTCATCATTACGAACAGCCAATTGTAAATGTCTTGGAATAATCCTAGCTTTTTTGTTGTCTCTTGCTGCGTTACCAGCCAACTCCAATATCTCAGCAGATAAATATTCCAAGACGGCTGCTAAGTAAACTGGTGCTCCAGATCCAATTCGGTTAGCATAGTGCCCTCTACGAAGGAATCTATGCACTCTACCGACTGGAAATTGAAGTCCAGCTCTTGAGGATCTTGTCTTGGCTTTAGCCTTAGCTTTTCCACCTTTTCCACGTCCAGACATAACTGCGATTTGATTTGTAAGTTAATACAAAAACGTACGAATATTTAACGTAAGTGTTAACGAAATAAACTTTACTCGTTTTTTCATCATAAAAATAGGATCGAAATCATGTTTTTTTAACCAATCATAATTAAGTATTAAACAAAAGATTTTTTTTTTAACCAATTAAATTGCGTATCGGCGTTTTCGGATCGAATTCGATCCGATTTTTTTACTTATAAACAAAAAGTTTTGACTTGCAGTTTAATGCTTATTTACAAGTTAAGTAGCAAAAATTTTTAACCATGTCTGACGCAGCAGCTAAAGGAGGAAAACAGGCACCTAAAGTAGCCAAGAAAGGTGAAAAAAGAGCCGGCAAAAAAGGAGGAAAGATTGGTGGAACTGGTGAAAAGAAACGCAAGAGAAAGAGAAAGGAAAGTTATGCTATTTACATCTACAATGTTTTGAAACAAGTTCACCCAGATGTCGGAGTTTCAAGCAAAGCTATGAGCATCATGAACTCATTTGTCAACGACATCTTTGAGCGCATTGCTTCCGAAGCTTCGCGTTTGGCTCTTCAAAACAAAAAGTCGACCATCTCTTCTCGTGAAATTCAAACCGCAGTACGTCTTCTCTTGCCTGGAGAACTTGCAAAACACGCAGTCAGTGAAGGAACAAAAGCCGTCACAAAATACACAAGCAGCAAGTAAACCAACGTCTACCAAACACAAACGGTCTTTTTTAAGACCACACATCTTTAAAAAAACATTTACTTGGCGTCACTACAAGTTAACCGAAGTTAATAAAACTTCTAAATAATGTGCTTAAGAACACTAGCCTACATTTAAAATACTTCCCCATGTGTGTGTGGATTAGCTTCACTTTTCATACGTATTATTAGCTGTACTTGCAGAAAAGACAAGTACATTGATCCATGTTATTGCTTACATTTAACTTAACCCAGCTTTTCACGGAAACACTCCCAGGCAAATTAACCCTACAAAGTATTTCTAAATTTTTTTTGTGTCATATATGACATAGTATCGTATAGCAATAAATGTAACTGTGACAAGACTTTACACATTGTGTAATTTGGAAGCGTGCACAAAGTAATGTTTTAAAAGATTTGTGGCTATAAAAATAGCCGTTTTTGTTGAGCAATGACAACGCTTAACCTCCGAATCCGTAAAGAGTTCTTCCTTGACGTTTTAAGGCATAAACAACATCCATAGCGGTAACGGTCTTGCGTTTAGCGTGCTCTGTGTAGGTTACAGCATCACGAATAACATTCTCTAAGAAAACCTTCAGTACACCTCTGGTTTCCTCATAGATAAGGCCAGAGATACGTTTGACACCACCTCGTCGAGCAAGACGCCGAATAGCAGGTTTTGTGATTCCCTGAATGTTATCACGAAGAATTTTTCGGTGACGTTTAGCACCTCCTTTTCCCAATCCTTTACCTCCTTTTCCGCGTCCAGACATATTGATATAGTTGCGTACAGAACGAGTACAAAAACAACGTTTGAGTTAACAGAATTCAGACAGCTTTAAAAAGAGGCCATAAAATTACCTACTGCTCGTGGAAACACCCTAATTAACCAATAGAGTTGCGTCATTACAAAATGTTCCGAACATTTTGTACATTTTTTTAAGTAAAACTGTAGTTTTTTTAAAAATTCGTGGTCTTAATGTTTCAGTAAGGCAATAAATTTGGCATCGTTGGAATTCGCCAAACCTTCTGCTACTTACTAAAAAAAAAAAAAGTCAAAAGCTTTTGTGTATCAGAAGATACAGCCGTTTTCCCGTAGCCAAAAAACACAGATTTTATAAAAATGTTAAAGTAATGAGCGTAATGTCATTATGCAGCCAATCAGAAATTACTTTCTTAGCACCAATCAAATGGTTTGTTTTGAACCTTAGCTGTCAATCAATATGAGAAATAAAACTTTGGCGCGATAGTGCATTTTAGACCGTCTTGTGTATCCGTACTACATCGACTTCTTAAAATATGGCTCGTACAAAGCAAACTGCACGTAAATCTACTGGAGGAAAGGCTCCACGAAAACAACTCGCCACTAAAGCTGCGAGGAAAAGCGCACCAGCTACTGGAGGAGTGAAAAAACCACATCGTTACAGACCTGGTACAGTTGCTCTCAGAGAAATCAGAAGATACCAGAAGTCAACCGAGCTCTTGATCCGCAAGTTGCCTTTCCAGCGTCTTGTGCGAGAAATTGCTCAGGACTTCAAAACAGATCTGCGATTCCAGAGCACAGCCGTTATGGCTCTGCAAGAGGCTTCTGAAGCGTACCTTGTTGGCTTGTTCGAGGATACTAACTTGTGTGCCATTCACGCAAAACGAGTTACAATCATGCCTAAAGACATCCAGTTGGCAAGAAGAATTCGTGGGGAACGTGCCTAAGCATCTTACCAAACAAAAAACGGCTATTTTTATAGCCACACATCCATAAAAAATATTACGGCTAGCTTTTTATATCAAACTTTGTCCTGCTTTCTGTTTAAATTTTATGCTACATAAAAATTTTATGCTACATAAAGTTTGACAATGTTAAAAATATGAAGGGCAAGAAAAGTAAAAGCAAGAAAATAAGAAATTTAAAAACGAAAATACTTAAACTTAGGGAATCTAATCTTAAATTTACTCTTTTTTAACTGTTTAAGTGACTTAAACAAGTTTAACTTTGTACCAAGATAATGTTTTTTTGTAAATGTGTGGCTATAAAAATAGCCGTTTGTTAATGTAATAGCCAGATACACACAAATTATTTTTTTGCGGTCTTCTTTGCTGCCTTTTTGGGAGTCTTTTTGACCTTCTTTGCTGCAGGTTTTTTAGCAACAGGCTTCTTTGTGGGTTTCTTAGCTGCTGGTTTCTTAGCCGAGGCTTTCTTTGTGGCAGGCTTCTTTGCTGCTTTCTTTGGCGTGCTCTTCTTTGCTGGCTTCTTTTTTGGTGTACTTTTCTTTGCAGTAGGCTTCTTTGCCGTTGGCTTTTTTGCTGCGGCCTTTTTCTTAGGTTTTTCTTTTTTTACCTGACCTAGCTTGAATGATCCAGAAGCACCAGTGCCTTTAGTTTGAATCAAATCGCCTGATGTTACTCCTCGTTTAAGAGCCATTTTCAGATGATGATCTGAGTTTTCAGCAACTTTGTAATTTGCATGAATATATTTTGTAATAGCTTGGCGAGATGAACCACCGCGTTCCTTTAGGGTAGCGATAGCAGCCTTGATCATGTCCACATATTTAGGGTGATCAGCTGTCTTCTTTGCAGCAGGTTTCTTCTTGGGTGCGATTTTCTTTGGAGAAGCTGCTTCACTCATTTTTAATGTTTTCTTACAACAATCCAACGATAAACGATGCTTGTTATCACAGTAGAAGTATACTAAACATTACCGTGTAAATGAGATATAATTTAAGACGGTGCGAAGTATGCGGACGTAAAAGTACCACTCCCGGGAATTGATTTGGCGCGAAAACAGAAATGTGTGTTTCTGTACATCGTATAATGTCCGTTTTGGGTGCCGCGACTATGCGAAAGCATGTTAATTTTTATTTGTAGTACGACGCAATAGTCTGCAAGAGAAGCTGCTGGAGTTTGAGGTCTTCAGCATTACATCTAGTCTGTTAATTTGGGCTTCTTCCGCGCTCGTGTTAGGATTTTCATAAAGCGTTCTTTGGTTTGCGTTGCGTATGTCGGCCTACATCATCGACACGGCCTGTTTCCGGCTATTAGGAGCAATTCATATATTGGGCACTGCGTTTCGACTTTTTTATTAGACCACAGTAAAAAAATTCACTCACAGAAGTCCCTTTCTTTCATGGCTACAAACACGAAGAATTCTGTCGTAAGTAAAACGAATGCGCAAGCCAAAATGACGATGGGGCGAAGTCATAAGCATGGCCCTGTGGCCCAATGGATAAGGCATCTGACTACGAATCAGGGGATTCCAGGTTCGACTCCTGGCAGGGTCGCACTGTCGCATTTCGGCTGCATGGTCTACTGTGTAACGCGCGCGCACGTTCTGGCGTAATGCGTTGATAAACGGAATGTACGCAGACATATTGGAAAGTAATATCACGCACTTAGTATCGTCGCCTTTGTTAGCATTCATGTAAGTTACCATCCACTCGCTACAGTCGCTCTCCATCCTACGGCTAAATCAACAGCCGTGATTTTTACTATGTCGCCGTCCATCCGTACGCGGTGACAGTTGTAAGCTTTACAGTAACGTGACATGCTCCACAAGCAGTTACGGTGTGTGGACGATGCCTATCATGGCAACGCTTGTTCTTTATCGCTTCTCGGCCTAATGGCTAAGATCAAGTGTAGTATCTGTTCTTATCAGTTTAATATCTGGTAGGCCATTCTCTGAATGGTCAGTATATTAATCTGATTTTTGGCCTTGGGTCATGGAGGTGGATTCATTCACGCCGTGACCACGGGTTGCCTTGGTGTTGCACTATTACCGATGGCGGCCCACATAAGCAATAAAAGAATAATAGCAGTCCTCTTTCCGACGGCACTCTGCATAGTCTACGGCGGGAACAAAACGCGTACACTGGGGGAGAATACAGCCTATGCCCCGCGACACGGCAGTTTATAACACACTCAAGCCACAAGCATTAACAAACTTTGAAGGGTACCCTCATGCTACGGTGCAGTTCCAACTCATACTTACCTGACGGGGAAGTAAAGACTGATCAATGAGGGTTTTCTTCCAGAGTGAGGCTCTTGCATTGCACTACGCTTGGGCTGACCTCTGCGATTACTGCAAACGTCAGTAACTCGACCGTACAATTTCTGGTAGTGGGGGCCTGCGTCCGCGCTCGCCCCCTCCTTAAGTCAAAATGAATGAGCTTAGAAAAGTTGCGCGGCCAAATGTCGGTGGTGACTTAAACGCTAAGGTAAAACCTCGCTTGGCTGTTACGAAACGTGATTGCGATATAAGTCCTCGGAAGGCGGCGGAATTTTATTTTATTTGCCATTCCGTCAGGGTTATTGGATGATCGGCAATAGATCGAGTTTGTATGCATTTGAAAGCTCTTTTTTCTCGTACTATCACCTGAAAATGTCGTAGGAAAATGTCATAGGAAACACTTTCAACAACCGCCACGTTCCTTAATTGTTATAACAAGAAATATATCACAGCAAATGAAAATGAAAAGCCTACGACACCGGGAGTTCCCAGGCGGTCCCCCATCCAAGTACTATCCCGGCCCGACGATGCTTAACTTCCGTGATCAGACGAGAACGGGTGTGTTCATCGTGGTATGGCCGTAGACATTAGTAGGTGCAAATACGTGCAATTTATTTTGACGTTGTGATCAAATTTTTTTATTTAATTTCTTTGAGTTACTTAGGACAAGGCGTATGCATGGATTATCTATTAGACTTTAAGGTTATAGTTTTGTGAAAAAAACAATGTTTTTTTAAAGATGTGTGGCTATAAAAATAGCCGTTGTTTTCTGAGTGTAGCGGTTTACTTCTTCTGTCCTTTGTCGTTCTTCTTTGGGAGTAAGACAGCTTGAATGTTTGGCAAAACACCACCAGCTGCAATGGTTACACCGCTCAAAAGTTTGTTTAATTCTTCATCATTACGAACAGCCAATTGTAAATGTCTTGGAATAATCCTAGCTTTTTTGTTGTCTCTTGCTGCGTTACCAGCCAACTCCAATATCTCAGCAGATAAATATTCCAAGACGGCTGCTAAGTAAACTGGTGCTCCAGATCCAATTCGGTTAGCATAGTGCCCTCTACGAAGGAATCTATGCACTCTACCGACTGGAAATTGAAGTCCAGCTCTTGAGGATCTTGTCTTGGCTTTAGCCTTAGCTTTTCCACCTTTTCCACGTCCAGACATAACTGCGATTTGATTTGTAAGTTAATACAAAAACGTACGAATATTTAACGTAAGTGTTAACGAAATAAACTTTACTCGTTTTTTCATCATAAAAATAGGATCGAAATCATGTTTTTTTAACCAATCATAATTAAGTATTAAACAAAAGATTTTTTTTTTAACCAATTAAATTGCGTATCGGCGTTTTCGGATCGAATTCGATCCGATTTTTTTACTTATAAACAAAAAGTTTTGACTTGCAGTTTAATGCTTATTTACAAGTTAAGTAGCAAAAATTTTTAACCATGTCTGACGCAGCAGCTAAAGGAGGAAAACAGGCACCTAAAGTAGCCAAGAAAGGTGAAAAAAGAGCCGGCAAAAAAGGAGGAAAGATTGGTGGAACTGGTGAAAAGAAACGCAAGAGAAAGAGAAAGGAAAGTTATGCTATTTACATCTACAATGTTTTGAAACAAGTTCACCCAGATGTCGGAGTTTCAAGCAAAGCTATGAGCATCATGAACTCATTTGTCAACGACATCTTTGAGCGCATTGCTTCCGAAGCTTCGCGTTTGGCTCTTCAAAACAAAAAGTCGACCATCTCTTCTCGTGAAATTCAAACCGCAGTACGTCTTCTCTTGCCTGGAGAACTTGCAAAACACGCAGTCAGTGAAGGAACAAAAGCCGTCACAAAATACACAAGCAGCAAGTAAACCAACGTCTACCAAACACAAACGGTCTTTTTTAAGACCACACATCTTTAAAAAAACATTTACTTGGCGTCACTACAAGTTAACCGAAGTTAATAAAACTTCTAAATAATGTGCTTAAGAACACTAGCCTACATTTAAAATACTTCCCCATGTGTGTGTGGATTAGCTTCACTTTTCATACGTATTATTAGCTGTACTTGCAGAAAAGACAAGTACATTGATCCATGTTATTGCTTACATTTAACTTAACCCAGCTTTTCACGGAAACACTCCCAGGCAAATTAACCCTACAAAGTATTTCTAAATTTTTTTTGTGTCATATATGACATAGTATCGTATAGCAATAAATGTAACTGTGACAAGACTTTACACATTGTGTAATTTGGAAGCGTGCACAAAGTAATGTTTTAAAAGATTTGTGGCTATAAAAATAGCCGTTTTTGTTGAGCAATGACAACGCTTAACCTCCGAATCCGTAAAGAGTTCTTCCTTGACGTTTTAAGGCATAAACAACATCCATAGCGGTAACGGTCTTGCGTTTAGCGTGCTCTGTGTAGGTTACAGCATCACGAATAACATTCTCTAAGAAAACCTTCAGTACACCTCTGGTTTCCTCATAGATAAGGCCAGAGATACGTTTGACACCACCTCGTCGAGCAAGACGCCGAATAGCAGGTTTTGTGATTCCCTGAATGTTATCACGAAGAATTTTTCGGTGACGTTTAGCACCTCCTTTTCCCAATCCTTTACCTCCTTTTCCGCGTCCAGACATATTGATATAGTTGCGTACAGAACGAGTACAAAAACAACGTTTGAGTTAACAGAATTCAGACAGCTTTAAAAAGAGGCCATAAAATTACCTACTGCTCGTGGAAACACCCTAATTAACCAATAGAGTTGCGTCATTACAAAATGTTCCGAACATTTTGTACATTTTTTTAAGTAAAACTGTAGTTTTTTTAAAAATTCGTGGTCTTAATGTTTCAGTAAGGCAATAAATTTGGCATCGTTGGAATTCGCCAAACCTTCTGCTACTTACTAAAAAAAAAAAAAGTCAAAAGCTTTTGTGTATCAGAAGATACAGCCGTTTTCCCGTAGCCAAAAAACACAGATTTTATAAAAATGTTAAGTAATGAGCGTAATGTCATTATGCAGCCAATCAGAAATTACTTTCTTAGCACCAATCAAATGGTTTGTTTTGAACCTTAGCTGTCAATCAATATGAGAAATAAAACTTTGGCGCGATAGTGCATTTTAGACCGTCTTGTGTATCCGTACTACATCGACTTCTTAAAATATGGCTCGTACAAAGCAAACTGCACGTAAATCTACTGGAGGAAAGGCTCCACGAAAACAACTCGCCACTAAAGCTGCGAGGAAAAGCGCACCAGCTACTGGAGGAGTGAAAAAACCACATCGTTACAGACCTGGTACAGTTGCTCTCAGAGAAATCAGAAGATACCAGAAGTCAACCGAGCTCTTGATCCGCAAGTTGCCTTTCCAGCGTCTTGTGCGAGAAATTGCTCAGGACTTCAAAACAGATCTGCGATTCCAGAGCACAGCCGTTATGGCTCTGCAAGAGGCTTCTGAAGCGTACCTTGTTGGCTTGTTCGAGGATACTAACTTGTGTGCCATTCACGCAAAACGAGTTACAATCATGCCTAAAGACATCCAGTTGGCAAGAAGAATTCGTGGGGAACGTGCCTAAGCATCTTACCAAACAAAAAACGGCTATTTTTATAGCCACACATCCATAAAAAATATTACGGCTAGCTTTTTATATCAAACTTTGTCCTGCTTTCTGTTTAAATTTTATGCTACATAAAAATTTTATGCTACATAAAGTTTGACAATGTTAAAAATATGAAGGGCAAGAAAAGTAAAAGCAAGAAAATAAGAAATTTAAAAACGAAAATACTTAAACTTAGGGAATCTAATCTTAAATTTACTCTTTTTTAACTGTTTAAGTGACTTAAACAAGTTTAACTTTGTACCAAGATAATGTTTTTTTGTAAATGTGTGGCTATAAAAATAGCCGTTTGTTAATGTAATAGCCAGATACACACAAATTATTTTTTTGCGGTCTTCTTTGCTGCCTTTTTGGGAGTCTTTTTGACCTTCTTTGCTGCAGGTTTTTTAGCAACAGGCTTCTTTGTGGGTTTCTTAGCTGCTGGTTTCTTAGCCGAGGCTTTCTTTGTGGCAGGCTTCTTTGCTGCTTTCTTTGGCGTGCTCTTCTTTGCTGGCTTCTTTTTTGGTGTACTTTTCTTTGCAGTAGGCTTCTTTGCCGTTGGCTTTTTTGCTGCGGCCTTTTTCTTAGGTTTTTCTTTTTTTACCTGACCTAGCTTGAATGATCCAGAAGCACCAGTGCCTTTAGTTTGAATCAAATCGCCTGATGTTACTCCTCGTTTAAGAGCCATTTTCAGATGATGATCTGAGTTTTCAGCAACTTTGTAATTTGCATGAATATATTTTGTAATAGCTTGGCGAGATGAACCACCGCGTTCCTTTAGGGTAGCGATAGCAGCCTTGATCATGTCCACATATTTAGGGTGATCAGCTGTCTTCTTTGCAGCAGGTTTCTTCTTGGGTGCGATTTTCTTTGGAGAAGCTGCTTCACTCATTTTTAATGTTTTCTTACAACAATCCAACGATAAACGATGCTTGTTATCACAGTAGAAGTATACTAAACATTACCGTGTAAATGAGATATAATTTAAGACGGTGCGAAGTATGCGGACGTAAAAGTACCACTCCCGGGAATTGATTTGGCGCGAAAACAGAAATGTGTGTTTCTGTACATCGTATAATGTCCGTTTTGGGTGCCGCGACTATGCGAAAGCATGTTAATTTTTATTTGTAGTACGACGCAATAGTCTGCAAGAGAAGCTGCTGGAGTTTGAGGTCTTCAGCATTACATCTAGTCTGTTAATTTGGGCTTCTTCGCGCTCGTGTTAGGATTTTCATAAAGCGTTCTT